>NC_057807.1:133280275-133512862 GCF_018294505.1 Triticum aestivum | reverse complement strand
GTCGCCCTTCTCCGGCGACCGTGCGCGCCGCCGTCGTGCGGGATCGGGAGGAGCCCGATCCGCACCTCCCGCGCGGGCCCAGATCCAGGCCCAAGCCGGCCCAGCCTGCAGCCCGACTCCCCACCGGCCTGCCTCCTCCTCCGTCCTGGGCCGAAGCCCACTCTGGTGAGAACCCGCAAAGACCCGCGCTGTGCGACTTTTAGCTATCCTGCGCTCGCCCGTTTTTTTCCAGAAAAACTGCTGTCCCAGAATCCAGTAATTTTCATGCCCTGTTCAACGTATGATATCTCTGCATCCGTAGCTCCATTTTGTGCGTGTAATATGTCAAATTGTTCGTCTCGAAGAGTACATCATTTCATTCCATTGCATCATATTCATTTGAGGTCATCTAGATGCCTGAATCATCGTCGTAAGAGTGCTTCATGATGATAATCTGCTGAAACTAGAACGAGCTCTTTTGTCATTTTTGCCATGATTGATGTGTGCATCCTATGAGGTTGATGTCTAAATGTGTTTTGAACTATGCCATGCCATCTTTACAGTGGTGTTTGCCATGTATTTTTGTGATCAATGTGGTGACTAGCACAAGCATGCAAACTAGGCATCGTGATGTTGCTGTTTTAATCCCTGTTCTGCTGTAATTTTGATGCCATGTAAACATGTTGCTACTAATCATTCTATGCATAATCTGGAGATGTTCTATAAACATGTTTTGATCTACATGTCTTCCTCTATCCATCCATGCCCCTGGTTGCATTTATAGGTTGCTGTAGCTTATTCATATCTTTCTCCAAAGTTGCTTGAAAATGTTGCTGTCAGCCTGTTTACATTAAGTTCACTTGTTTCCATGTGTTTTCCTAGTGATCCATGCACCCTATGACCTTGCTCTTCCCATGCTTAGCTTCAAAAGCATGCCTTCTTACTGTTGGGTGCCTTGTCATGCCATGTATTGATCTGTAGTGCATTGCACAAGCTCATCTACATGCTTTCATAATTATGTTCCTGCCATGTATGAATCTGTAATAAAAACTTGCTATGTTTACGTGGGTGCCATTATATTTTATGATCCTTTTTGGCTTATGGTCAGTAAGGGACTCTTTTTCTATGCATTTAGTAGATTCATGCCATGCCTTTGTTTGCCATTATAAGTTCCTGTAACATGTTGTTTGATAGCTCTAAACATTGCATCGTGTTGTTATTTTCTGCAAAGTCTGAAATTGTTATAACTTGCATCTTACCATGTGTGTTTGAGCATGTTCTAGTGATTTATAGAGATAGGTCAGTGTTCATGTTTTGTTGTGCTTTACCTGTATATCATGCCCATGCCTTTTGTTATCTTGTTGTGGTGCTGTAGCATATAGTTTTGATGCTTGCAATATGCCTAGTTGCTGTTTTGGACAGATTCTTGCTATGACTTGTATAGTGTGCATGTGTTGAACCGTTGCTTCGTTTTGAGTGTGCTCTATATGAAACTTGCTTGTTTTTGCATGCAGTTTCATATTATCATGTTGCATCCTTGTTTTGAGGTGTTTGCTTGATGTTTTAGTGCATTTCGCATCAATGCCATGTTTAACTCGTTTTGCTCATATCTTCTAGGCCGTAGCTCCGAACTAAATGAACTTTATATGTAACTTGACTAGAATCTCGTGTAGATCATCTTTGTGCATCTTAACTTGCTGTTTAACTACTTGAACATAAGGTTTATTCAGATCTGGACCAACTTCAAAATATGCATATGAGGACTTACCGGAATTGTTATATGTTGTTCCCGGCCTCATTTAAACTTGCCTTGATGTGTTGCTCTTGTTTGCATCATCCCTTGCCATGAATAGCTTCATGTAGTGTTGTCATGCATCATGCTTGTTTGTGCATCATGTCTTGTTCATGTGTGGTGTGTTTACTATGTTGTGTGCTTCTTCTCGATAGTTCCTGTTTCGTTGCGATCGTGAGGAATCGTTCGTCTATGCTTGGTTCGGCTACATCCATTCGTCTTCTTCATGGACTCGTTCTTCTTCCTTGTGGGATTTCAGGCAAGATGACCACTACCCTGGATCTCACTACTATCATTGCCATGCTAGTTGCTTCGTTTTATCGCTTTGCTGCGCTACCTATCACCTGTTTATCGAGCCATCCCATATTGCCATGAACCTCTAACCTTTGACACCTTTCCTATGCAAACCGTTGTTTGGCTATGTTACCGCTTTGCTTAGCCCCTCTTATAGCGTTGCTAGTTGCAGATGAAGTTGAAGATTTCTCCATGGTGGACAGGATTTTGGTTGGGATATCACAATATCTCTTATATTATAAATGCATCTATATACTTGGTAAAGGGTGGAAGGCTCGGCCTTATGCCTAGTGTTTTGTTCCACTCTTGCCGCCCTAGTTTCCGTCATACCGGTGTTATGTTCCTGGATTTTGCGTTCCTTACGCGGTCGGGTGATTTATGGGACCCCCTTGACAGTTCGCTTTGAATAAAACTCCTCCAGCAAGGCCCAACCTTGGTTTTACCATTTGCCTCACCACCACCTATCCCTTTCCCTTGGGTCGGCCAACCCGAGGGTCATCTTTATTTTAGCCCCCTCGGGCCAGTGCTTGTCTAAGTGTTGGTCCGAACTGAGCAGCCTACGGGGCCACCTCGGGGCAACTCGAGGGCTGGTTTTACTCGTAGCTTGACTTATCCGGTGTTGCCCTGAGAACGAGATATGTGCAGCTCCTATCGGGATTGTCGGCGCATCGGGCGGCTTTGCTGGTCTTGTTTTACCATTGTCGAAATGTCTTGTAAACCGGGATTCCGAGTCTGATCGGGTCTTCCTGGGAGAAGGTCTATTCCTTCGTTGATCGCGAGAGCTTGTCATGGGATAAGTTGGGACACCCCTGCAGGGTATAATCTTTCGAAAGCCGTGCCTGCGGTTATAGGCATATGGGAATTTGTTAATGTCCGGTTGTAGATAACTTGACACAAGATCCGAATTAAAACGCATCAACCGCGTGTGTAGCCGTGATGGTCTCTTCTCGGCGGAGTCCGGGAAGTGAACACGGTTTCTGGGTTATGTTTGACGTAAGTAGGAGTTCAGGATCACTTCTTGATCATTACTAGTTGACGACCGTTCCGCTTGTTCTCTTCTCGCTCTTGTTTGCGTATGTTAGCCACCATATATGCTTAGTCGCTGCTGCAGCCTCACCACTTTACCCCTTCCTTTCCCTTTAAGCTTTGCTAGTCTTGATACCCATGGTAATGGGATTGCTGAGTCCTCGTGGCTCACAGATTACTACAACAACAGTTGCAGGTACAGGTTTATGCGATGATCATGACGCGAGAGCGATGTTTGCTTGTATTGGAGTTCTTCTTCTGCTTCTTCTTCGATCAGGGGATAGGTTCCAGGTCGGCAGCCTAGGCTAGAAGGGTGGATGTCGTTTGAGTTTCTGTTTGTGTTTCATCCATAGTCGGATGATGCTCTGATGTATTGTGATGTTGTATTCATGTGGCATTGTATGCCTTATGTATGTATCCCCATCTATTATGTAATGTTGATGTAATGATATCCACCTTGCAAAAGCGTTTCAATATGCGGGTCTATCCTTGGTGGGACCTTCGAGTTCCTTTTGGATAGGGTCGCATATTGGGCGTGACATCTCATTACTTACATCCTGGTCCAAGGTGCCAGAGTAGATCATTCTGACAATGATGCTGACACTGATGAAGCCCCGGCTCCTCCTCCGAAGCCGCAGAAGCTAAAGAAGCCTAAGGCTTCAAGATCAGTTGCACCTCCAAAAGCTTCACGTGCGAAGCCACTGGCCACTGCACCTCCCGAAGACAATGTGAAGTCTGAAGATCAATCACGTATCTCCAAGAGGACGGAGAAGAAAAAGCAAATCGTCAAGCATACTAATCAGACATTGACACCTGCTGCCATTCTGCGTGAAGAACCCATCGATCTGTCCAGCGATGAAGATCTTGCAGATGATGCCCTTGAGCAACTAATCAAGAGCAAGGAAGAAGCGGAGATCTTCAACAACCTGCCTCTCTTTGATGTGGCAATCATCCATAACTTCATTGATGAGTGGTTTGACACCCCAAATCTCAGCTTTGAAGATCTGCAGCTTCCCATTGGCCTCAGCGTCTCCTTCAATGGCGCCATTGCTTCTGAGCTAGCTCTCGCTCAGTGCATCGTTGAGCTAAAGAACAAGATCGATTACGAGAAAGCTCAGTTCAAGAAGCATGTGGCAAAGCTCAGCGTGCAAGATGTCAGAAACTTCAAGGTCATGCTGCACGAGCTTAAAGAAGCCTTTCTCAAGAAGCGTGAAGAAGCTCAAGGCTCTCGTGAGCGTATGAAGAGTTTGGCTGACAAGTGTGTGTTGGCCTATAATGAGGCTGAGAAGCGCAAGTCTCTTGGCCATCCTAGAATTGACCCCAGAATGGCTGCCAAGAAGAAGAAGCAATCAACTACTCAATGTGCACCTTCAGGGCAGGAAGCACCTCGCATTATCTTTCCTAGCAGCATGACTGGCTCGAAGCCAAAGGTCATGACAACCGCTTCAGAACAGAAGAAGACGAGGGCTGCCGAGGCTGAAGCCAGAAAAAGAAAGAATACTGAAGCCTCTGATGCTGCTCCCTCCAAGAAGAAGCGCAAAACCAAGAAGAATCGGGCTGCTCCCACAGAGCCCTTAGTTGTTGAACCCATCTCAGTAGTTCGTCCTGCGTCTGAACATCAAGAACGACGGATGATAGTTCATGAGCCTGCTTCCACAAAGGCTCATGAAGCTGAAGACATTCCAGCAGCTGAACCCATCGCTGCTGAAGACATTGGTCACGATGACAATGTTGACGATGATGAAGTTCTTCCTCAGACCGAACACAACCTGGTATCATCGCCTGTTCTTACGAACAGCGAACTCATCAGCATTGGTCGTCCTCTGACACCAATTGCTCAGGATGCATCATGTGCTGATCACCCACAGCAACAAGACTCCCCAAGTACTCCCCAACAACAACAACAAGTCACACCACCTGTGCAAGAAGAAGAAGAAGACTTTGAGGCCCGACCAACTCCATCTCCAAAGGCATTGCCAGCATTCCGCAGGCTTCGCAAAGGACAAAAGCCTCAAGTCCCTCTTTCGAGCGTTCCAGAAGGAGAAGTGCATCACCATCCTGTTGCACGTCAAGTGTTTCCTGAGGCCACTCCAACTGTGAACGTCTCCGAGTCTGAAGCCCAAGCTGCTGAAGACAATCCGGCTGCATCAACTGATGAAAGACAAGAAGACGTACGTGTTCCTACTCCCCCCAATAATGAAGAAGTTGTTCCTGATGTGAACGTGCCAGTGCCCGACCCTCCTGCTCATCAAGTGGAGGTTAAAAATGTTGAAGCTACCACCACCAACGCAAATAAAGCCAATGACGTAGTCATGGCTGAAGCTAATGTGGAGCTTGCACCAACCAGTGTGCCAGAAGACAATGAGGCAACTGCTCCCGAAGCACCTATTGTGCAGCCTGAAGCCTCAGCTGTTGCCACTGCTCCTATTCCGCCACCAAGGCCCTATACAATTGAGCAAGCATACAATCATGGTCAGCTAACCACTGTCCGATGGCCTATTCTGGTTCCTCCGCCTACTGCCTCTGGTCCTCAGTTTGATTATCATGTTGAGCATAGGCCTCCGGTCCAGAAGCCAAAGCCAAGACTGCCAAGGTTCCTAGGTACTGCAAACTCTACATGGTCCTTCAATGCAAATGGCTTCAAAAGCCACAACACCTTCTTTGAGAGCGCAAAGAACCCCTACACAAAGCCAAGAATATCATCTGATCGGTTCTGGAGCTATCAGCAGAGAAGCTTTTACTCCTGCATACTGTATGATCAAGGGCACATTTTCCCTCATATGCGCCTCGACACTGAAGCCATTGCTGGACTGCCATGTCTAGAAGAAGCTCTTGACTGCTTTCGTGATGCAAGTCTGCTCAGCTTTGTGACAGACAAAGAGCATTGGAATGAAGAGCTTTTGCTTCAATTCTATGCCACCCTCCACATTCGCGGCTACAACAGGGATATCAAGACATGGGTTCTCGAGTGGATGACCGGAAATGTTCATCATGAAGCCAAAGCTCTGGATATCATTGAGCTTACAGGCCTATCCACTCCTGGAGAGCTATATGAACCTGATTGTCAACTACACCGCAATGCACTGGAGAGCATCTTCCATAAGCCTGAACCCAACATGAGCCAGATGTTGAGCATGATGAAGCCTTTGCCATCTGATGCTGAATACCCAACTGAGTTCTTTGTTGATGACCTTGAGTATCTGCCTCGTACCATATATCACATCATCAGGCGAACTCTATGGCCTATCAAAGGACATTCATCAGCGGCCAAACTTGAAGGAGCAATGAAGACATTGGTCTTTTACATCCTCAATGGCATCAACTTCAATTCCCAGGAATTCTTCATCCGATAACTTGCTGCTTCTGGATCTGACCTTTTTGGCCTGAAATTCTATGCTCCATGGGTCATGCGCCTCATCAAGCGACACTCCTCTGTCAACTATCAGCCCTCTGCTCGCAATCATCTGATTTTTCTACCAGAGGTTGATATGTCAGTTGAATCCATATACTCTGAGCCTGCCAAGAAGCCTCTTTGTCTTCAAAATGTCGAGCACCAAAGCTTCACTCAACCCATTGAAGGCGTCCAAGCAGTAACACGTATCTATCCAATGGCTGGGAACACTCGTCTGCCTCATCGTGTGCAAACTGAAGCTACTGAAAGCACCATTGCCCAAAGGCCTCAGAAGCGCTCTCGCGTTCTCAATGACATAGAACTTCTTGTGGCCCTTCATCAGAAACAAGATAAGCATCACTATTGGCTCAAGAGACAGATGCAAAGCCTCTTGGTGGACGTCAATCGCATTCGAAATCTTGCCACCAAGAATGCATGTAATGCTCACGAGACTTGTCGGCGATCATGGAAGAGTTTGACGCTGCTCAGTGCTGAAGCAGATCTTCAAGACGATGGCTTCACTGAAAGATTCAAGTTTGACTCCACTCCTCCACGGACTGCTGTCCTACGTCGAACTCCATCCCTTGAAGACTCTAACTATTCTTCCTCCGTGGCAACTGTGAATGCCAGAGTGATCGATGATGAAGATGATGCTACTTCACCGCCCCCTACTTCTGCACGCATCAACACTGCACCAAGTACGTCTGCACCCCCAAACAACAACGACAACCCTGCTGCTTCACCTACTCATGAGGATGAGTAGACGCTCTATGTCTTCAAACCTTTTTGGTCCTTACTGACAAAAGGGGGAGAAGCATATGAGTTTGATAGTCTTCAAGCGGGTTCATATGGGCAGTTTCTTTATATTTTGCCTCGTGTTTACAACTCTCGCTTTTGAAACATTTGGTTCTTTGAGTTGTAACACTTAAACTCGATGGTCGTCTGCTACTTATTTGCTTTACTGTGATGCGATGATAAATTCCGCATGTGCGATGATAACTTCCGCACTTAGATCATTCTGCAGACGTCCATTTTTCATTATGCATGTCATTCTACTTGCTATATCATTTCATGCATGATGAATTATCTTCATAAGTTGAAGTGGATCTCCACAAGTACAACCTGCCATGTGCATTTGCATTCCCAACGCAAATTACTTATATGCACATTTTCAGGGGGAGCCCTTGCTACTTATGAAGACAATACCCTATCCTTTACAATTTCACATACTTTATCCCCGTTGAAAACTTCAACCAGTTTGTCATCAATCACCAAAAAGGGGGAGATTGTAAGTGCATCTAGTGCCACCCCTAGTTGGTTTTGGAGTATTGACGACAAAGTTGGTTGAGGGACTAATGCGTTTGTGAGAATTGCAGGATAACGCAGGAAGTGTCCCTCATTGATTCGGTTTACCTACCGGAGAAGACCCCTAAAAATGTATGAAGACATTGAAGACAACGGTGGTATGTGAAGATATTCATATTGAAGACTATGACATGAGAAGACATTGAGTGAAGACTATGGAGTGCAAAGACTGTGTGATTTCATTGTTTCCTGTTCTTCTTTGTTGAGTCATAGGAACCACCGTACTGTTAAGTGGGGTCCAAGTGAACTAAGTGAAAGTGCTACTATCGACTAGAGGGGGGGGGGTGAATAGGCGATTTTTATGAAAGTCATCAAAACTTGGAAGTTTCGAAGACAAACAGCAGAAATGACCTAACTGTAATGCAGCGGAAGATAAACTACTCTGAGCAAGCCATAGTCAAGTATGTAACGATGTGAAAGTACAGGACTAGTAGCAGCTAGGTAGTAAGGATCAAGATGGAAGATAGTATGAAGCCAATCAACAGTAGTAGTCAAGCAATGAAGTCAAACAGATAAACAAAAGGCAATGACTTCACGAAGACAAACTAAAGTTAAGTTGGGAAGGGATATAACCATTTGCTTGTTGAAGACACAGGATTTGTTGGACCAGTTCCAGTTGCTGTGACAACTGTACGTCTGGTTAGGGAGGCTGAGATTTAACTCAGAAGACCGTGTCTTCACCTTATTCCCCTTGAGCTAAGGACACCCAGTCCTTGCCTAATCACTCTGGTAAGTCTTCAAGGGAGACTTCCAAACCTTCACAGACTTCATTCACCGGCAATCCAAAATGACTCTTGGATGCTAAGAACGCGATGCCTAACCGGCTGGAGGATTCACAGTCCTCAAGTGTAATAAGTCTTCAGGTCACACAGACAGAAAGACTTCAGTGATGCCTAACACTCTTTGGCTCTGGGTGTTTGGGCTTTGTCCTCGCAAGGATTTCTCTCTCTCAAATGCTTCGAGGTGGGTTGCTCTCAAACGACAAAAGCCGTGCACAAACTCTAAGCAGCCACCAATTTATGGTGTAGGGGGTGGGCTATTTATAGCCACTAGGCAACCCGACCTAATTTGTCCAAAATGACCCTGGGTCACTAAGGAACTGACACGTGTTCCAACGGTCAGATTTCAAACACACGCGGCAAATTTACTTGGGCTACAAGCAAAGCTGACTCATCCAGCTCTGGATAAGATTTGCTCTCATTGTCTTCGCTCGAAGACATAGGATTTGGGTTGAGCATCACTTCAGTCACTCTGACTTAGTTCACTTGGACCCCACTTAACAGTACAGTGGTTCCTATGACTCAACAAAGAAGAAAAGGACACAACGAAACCACACAGTCTTCGTGCTCCATAGTCTTCACGTATTGTCTTCTCATGTCATAGTCTTCAATATGAATATCTTCTCATACCACCATTGTCTTCAATGTCTTCATACATTTTTAGGGGTCATCTCCGGTAGGTAAACCGAATCAATGAGGGACACTACCTGCGTTATCCTGCAATTCTCACAAACGCATTAGTCCCTCAACCAACTTTGTCGTCAATACTCCAAAACCAACTAGGGGTGGCACTAGATGCACTTACAATCTCCCCCTTTTTGGTGAATGATGACAAACTGGTTGAAGTTTTCAACGGGGATAAATATGTGAAATTGTAAGGATAGGGAATTGTCTTCATAAGTTGCAAGGGCTCCCCCTGAAGATGTGCATATAAGTAATTTGCTTTTGGAATGCAAATGCACATGGCAGGTTGTACTTGTGGAGATCCACTTCAACTTATGAAGATAATTCATCGTGCATGAAATGATATAGCAAGTAGAATGACATGCATAATGAAAAATGGACGTCTGCAGAATGATCTAAGTGCGGAAGTTATCATCGCACATGCGGAATTTATCATCGCATCACAGTAAAGCAAATAAGTAGCAGACGACCATCAAGTTTAGGTGTTACAACTCAGAGAACCAAATGTTTCAAAAGCAAGAGTTGTAAGCACGAAGCAAAATATAATGCAACCGCCCATATGAACCCGCTTGAAGACTATCAACTCATACACTTCTCCCCCTTTTGTCAGTAAGGACCAAAAAGGTTTGAAGACATAGAGCATCTACTCGTCATCATGAGTAGGTGAAGCAGCAGGGTTGTCGTCGTTGGTTGGCGGTGCAGATGAACTTGGTGCAGTGTCGATGCGCGTAGTAGTAGGAGGTGGTGAAGTAGCATCATCTTCATCATCGATCACTCTGGCATTTATCATTGCCGCGGAGGAAGAATATTCAGAGTCTTCAAGAGATGGAGTGCGACGTAAGACAACAGTCCATGGAGGAGTGGAGTTAAACTGGAATCTTTCATTGAAGCCATCGTCTTGAAGATCAGCTTCAGCACTCAGCAGGGTCAAACTCTTCCATGATCGCCGGCAAGTTTCATGAGCAACAAAGGCATTCTTGGTGGCTAGGTTGCAAATGCGATTGAGATCCACCAAGAGGCTTTGCATCTGTCTCTTGAGCCAGAAATGATGCTTATCCTGTTTTTGATGAAGGGCCACAAGAAGTTCTCGGTCATTGAGAACGCGAGAACGCTTCCGAGGCCTTTGTGCAATGGTGCTTTCAGTGGCTTCAGTGGGTGCTCGATGAGGCAGATGAGTGTTTCCAGGCAGTGGATAGATTCGTGTCGCTACTTGAACACCTTCAATAGGCTGAGTGAAGCTTTAGTGCTCGGCATTCTGAAGACAAAGAGACGTCTTGGCAGGGTCAGAGTATACAACATCAACTGACATATCAACCTCTGGCAGAAAGATTATATGATTGCGAGCAGAGGGCTGATAATTGATAGATGAGTGTCGCTTGATGAGGCGCATGACCCATGGAGCATAAAATTTCAGACCAAATAGGTCAGAGCCGGAAGCAGCAAGTTGCCTGATGAAGAATTCTTGAGTGTTGAAGCTGATGCCATTGAGAATATAGAAGACCAAAGTATTCATAGCTCCTTCAAGCTTGGCCGCTGATGAATGTCCTTTGACAGGCCACAGAGTTCGCCTGATGATATGATATATGGTGCGAGGCAGATACTCAAGGTCTTCAACAAAGAAAGCTGTTGGATATTCAGCGTCAGATGGCAATGGCTTCATCATGCTCAACATCTGGCTCATATTGGGTTCTGGCTTGTGGAAGATGCTCTCCACGGCATTGAGGTGTAGCTGACAATTAGGCTCATATAGTTCTCCAGGAGTGGCTAGCCCTGTAAGCTCGATGATATCCATAGCTTTGGCTTCATGATGAACATTTCCAGTCATCCACTCGAGAACCCATGTCTTGATGTCTCTGTAGTAGCCGCGAATGTTCAGAGTGGCATAGAATTGAAGCAATAGCTCTTCATTCCAATGTTCTTTGTCTGTCACAAAGTGGAGCAGACCAGCATCACGAAAGCAATCAAGTGCTTCTTCTAAGCACGACAGTCCAGCAATGGCTTTAGTGTCAAGGCGCATATGAGGGAAAATGCGCCCTTGATCATATAGTACGCATGAGTAATAGCTTCTCTGATGATAGCTCCAGAACCGATCCGATGATATCCTTGGCTTGGAGTAGGGGTTCTTGGCGATGTCAAAGAAGGTATTGTGGCTTTTGAAGCCATTTGCATTGAAGGACCCGGGTGAGTTGGTAGTACTTGGAAACCTTGGCAACCTTGGCTTTGGCTTCTGAACATGAGGCCTATGCTCAACATGATAGTCAAATTGAGGTCCTGAGGCAGTAGGCGGAGGCACCAGAATGGGCCATCGGACAGTGGTAAGCTGACCATGACTGTATGCTTGCTCAATTGTGTGAGGCCTTGGTGGCGGAACAGGAGCAGGGGCAACAGCTGAGGCATCAGGCTGCACAACAGGTGCTTCGGGAGCAGTTGTCGTATTAGCTTCAGGTGCAGCATCCTCATTGGCTTCAGGTGCAGCAGCTTCAGTGGTTTCAGGTTCAGTGGCCACATTTGCTTCAGGCACACTAGTTGGTGCAGGCTCCACATTAGCGTCAGCCATGACTACGTCATTGGCTTCATTGGCGTTGGCGGTGGCAGCCTCAACATTGTCAACCTCCTCTTGTCGAACGGGAGGGTCGGGCACAGGCACGTTTACATCAGGAACATCTTCTTCTTCAATTTCTGGGGGAGTTGGTACACGTACTTCTTCTTGATTTTCTTCGGCTGATGCAGCCGGAATGTCTTCAGCAGCATGTGCTTCAGACTTAGAGACGTTCACAGTTGGAGCATGTTCAGAAAATACTTGACGTGCAACAGGTGATCGTTGCACTTCTCCTTCTGGAACGCTCGACAGAGGGACTTGAGGCCTTTGTCCTTTGTGAAGCCTGCAAAGTGTTGGCTTCTCCTTAGGAGATGGAGTTGGCTGGGCCTCATAGTCTTCATCCTCTTCTTGCACGGGGGGTGTAGCTTGTTGTTGTTGTTGTTGTTGTTGGGGAGTACTGGGGGAGTCTTGTTGTTGTGGGTGATCAGCCCATGATGCATCCTGAGCAATTGGCATCAGAGGACGACCAATGCTGATGAGTTCGCTGTTCGTATGAACAGGCGATGATACCATGTCATGTTCGATCTGAGGAAGACTTCATCATCAGCTACATTGTCATCATGACCAATGTCTTCAGCAACGGTGGGTTCAGCTGCTAGAATATCTTCAGCTTCATGAGCCTCTATGGAAGCAGGCTCATGGACTACCGTCCTTCGTTCTTGATGTACTGACACAGGGTGAACAACAGAAATGGGTTCAACGACTAAGGGCTCTGTGGAAGCAGCCCTAGTCTTCTTGGTCTTGCGCTTCTTCTTGGAGGGAGCGGCATCAGAGGCTTCAGTGTTCTTTCTCTTTCTGGCTTCAGCCTCGGCAGCCCTCGTCTTCTTCTGTTCTGAAGCGGTTGTGGTGACCTTTGGCTTCGAGCCAGTCATGCTGCTTGGGAAGATAATGCGAGGGGCTTCTTGGCTTGAAGGTTCAGGCTGTTCAGGGTGCTTCTTCTTCTTCTTTGCAGCCATCCTGGGGTCAATGCCAGGACGGCCAAGTGACTTGCGCTTCTCAGCCTCATTGTAGGCAAGCACACACTTATCAGCCAAAATCTTCATGCGCTCTCGAGAGCCCTGAGCTTCTTGGCGTTTCTTGAGAAAAGCTTCTTTAAGCTCATGCAGCATGACCTTGAAGTTTCTGACGTCTTGAACACTTAGCTTGGCCACATGCTTCTTGAATTGAGCCTTCTCATAGTCAATCTTGTTCTTGAGCTCAACGATGCGCTGAGCGAGAGCTAGCTCAGAAGCAATAGCTCCATTGAAGGAGACACTGAGGCCGATGGGAAGCTGTAAATCTTCAAAGCTAATGTTGGGGGTGTCAAACCACTCATCAATGAAATTGTGGATGATGGCCACATCAAGGAGAGGCAAGTTGCTGAAGATTTCTGCTTCTTCCTTGCTTTTTATCAGCTGCTCAAGAGCATCATCAGCAAGATCTTCATCACTTGATAGATCAATGGGTTCTTCACACAGAATTGCGGCAGGAGTCAAGGCTCTTTGATCAGATGGTCTGACAAGTTTCTTCTTCTTCTCCATTCTCTTGGAGACACGGAATTGATCTTCAGACTGCACACTGGCTTCAGGAGGTGCAGTGGCCAGTGGCTTCGCACGAGAAGTCTTCGGAGGTGCAGCCGATGTTGAAGCCTTTGACTTCTTTTGCTTCTGCGGCTTTGGAGGAGGAGCAGGGGCTTCATCAGAGTCAGCATCATTGTTAGAATGATCTACTCTGGCACCTTGGACCATGATGTAGGTGATGAGGCCGTCAAGGTTGGAGAAGGGGCCGATGACATTGGGATTAGCATCACGGGAGCCGTCAGCACGGGGAGCAGAGGGACCTGGGTTGAAGTCTAAACCCAAGGACTTCTTGTTCTTCTTGGCCGAAGCCACAGCAAACTGGTAGTTGCGCTTGAAGAGAGAATCGTCACGACACCAGAGTAGTGAAGTGGGATCTGCGTTCTCAGGCTGTGGACCATGGACCATGCAAGGATAGAAGCCTTGATCAATTGCTTCAGCTTGGCTCTTGGGTTGAAGGCCTCTGTAGAGGATATCACCCCAAGGTCTCTTGATGGCATTCTTCTCTGCATATTCCTTCGTCACAAACTTGTACTTGAACCATTCCTCAGCCCAATAGCGTCGAATCCATTGGATTCGCGTCTTTCTCTGATGATAATTCTCTTCGGGATTTGTCTTGTATAGTTCTGCTAAGTCATCAGGCAGATCTTTGGATGTTCCTTCTCTGCGCTGTCTGCCACCCTTCCTTGCTGATTTTTTTGCAGCCATGAACTTCAAGCTGAATGGCTTCAAGACGTTCAAAGGCTTCAGAGATTTATGCTTGCTGGTCAAGTAGGAACTGGCTTCAGGAGAATTGATATGATGCTGCAAGTATTCTGCAAACGAATGCAGACTATGAGAACCAAGGGATTCTCCCACGGACATGTACCTGTGACAGCATTAGAGATGTGAGGGAAGGGGAAGAGCTCATATGCATTCTCAGAAGATTTTGAAGATAAATCAGTTTGAAGACATTGACCTCATGATGCGAAGACATTCACTTATATAGGTGAGTTGGTTCCAGATTTGTACCAATCCGTGAATAAGTACAAGTGAGGAATCAAACTAGTGGAAATCCAAGTGAATCGACTAGGCAGAATGAGATGCAGACAGAATAGATCTAACATTGAATAGGCAGAAACTACTTTTGGTAAACAGGATGAATCTTGAAGATCAAAAAGGTGGTAAAAATAGAGTTATAATTACCGCATGAAGAACTGCTAGATGGAAGAATAGGAGACCGAGCAGTTCAGCCCACCGTGCCCTAACTTGGCGACGGAGGACACCTACGGCGACGGCGGAGAGGACGATGTCCGCGGCCGGCGTGAGGACGGCGTCGGATAAGTCGCGATAGCTAAGCGCTTCGTCGCCGGCGTCGTCGCGAGCTAGCGGTGGCGCTAGGGTTTTGACGGAGGTGGAGAGGTGGAAGAAGGATTTCTTTACCGCAGGGGACAAGTATTTATAAGTAGGTGAGAGACACAACGCAATTACGCTGGTGCCCCTGGCGGTTCACATCTGAGGGGCACGTGGCAAGCATGCAACATACTCAGAGTTGTCCCACGTTCCCACGCCCGCCAGGCATGTCGGAGAGTTGTTCCGGCTTCTCCGGATTTCAACAATAAAGATAAGTCATTTAAAACAGATTTAATGTTTGTCTCTTTGCCTTCTGCTGACTAGGACGCAGAGAAGACATTTGATAGTTTTAATAGAATGCATATGATTTGGACAGATAGAGTTTGAGATAGGAAGCATAGAGAGGTTAGGGTCCGATCACATTCACTTAGTTCAAAAGATCCAATCTTGAAGACATAGCTATAAGTGAATGTTGTAGAGGAAAGAACACTAGTATGTATATATATATATATCAGAAAGTAATCAAATCATCATAGTGCAGAAAGTCATGAAGACAAATTGAAACTGAAGACAAACCAAATGTGAAGTCATTGCAATATAACGCCTCGAGTGAAACACTTCAAATAGGGAAAGTTGGTGGTGGCGTTACCCACCGTATAGGAAGTATTAGATCCAGACACGGCGCACAATTATCGTGGTGCTCCGAAGTCAAATTCCATGTTAATGTATTCACACTCAGAGTGTAAATCTTCATTGATTGAAGATATACATTACTTTGTGTGTTGCACATCTAAGTCATCAACATGCATAAGTGTTAGGATGTGTGCCTGATCACAGGACATTAGAGGATTCCAAGATATTTAGCTCACACCGTAACTTGCAAAACCTTTTCTCATCCAAAGGCTTTGTGAAGATATCTGCCGGTTGCTCTTCAGTGTTGACGTGAATGATATCAATATCTTTCTTCATAACATGATCTCTGAGAAAGTGATGACGAATTTCAATGTGCTTTATCTTCGAGTGTTGGACTGGATTGTTGGCTATTTTGATGGCACTCTCATTGTCGCAGAAGAGAGGTACTTGTTTCAGGTTGATGCCATAATCCTTGGGAGTTTGCTTCATCCATAGAAGCTGAGCGCAATAGGATCCAGCAGCAATGTATTCAGATTCAGCAGTTGAGAGTGATACACAGCTCTGCTTCTTCGAAGACCAACAGACAAGTGATCAAACAAGAAAATGACATGTGCCTGATGTAGACTTGCGATCCACCTTGTCACCAGCATAATCAGTATCCGAGAATCCAACCAAATCAAATTTTGAGCCCTTGGGATACCATAATCCGAGTGTTGGGGTGTAAGCCAAATATCGAAGAATTCGCTTCACAGCTAAGTGATGTGATTCCTTTGGTGCCGCTTGGAATCGAGCACACATGCAAACACTAAGCATAATATCTGGCCTAGATGCACATAAATAAAGCAAAGAACCAATCATGGAGCGGTATACCTTTTGATCGAACTCTTTACCATTGTCGTCGGGACCAAGATGGTGTTTTGTTGGCATTGGCGTCGTGTAGCCTTTGCAGTCTTCCATTCCAAACTTCTTCAGACAATCTTTGAGGTATTTCTCTTGAGATATGAAGATGCCATTTCTTTGCTGACGAATTTGAAGACCAAGGAAGAACTTCAGCTCACCCATCATGGACATTTGATATTGCTCTTGCATCATGTACCCAAACTCATCACTGTACTTCTGGTTGGTGCAACCGAAGATTATGTCATCCACATATATTTGGCACACAAACAGTTCACCATCATATGTCTTCGTGAAGAGTGTGGGATCGAGGGATCCAGGTTTGAAGCCTTTGCTCTTCAGGAAGTCTTTGATTGTATCATACCAGGCACGAGGAGCTTGTTTGAGGCCATACAGTGCTTTGTTTAGCTTGTACACCATATCAAGATGTTTTGGATCTTCAAAGCCAGGTGGTTGTGCGACATATACTTCTTCTTCAATCTTGCCATTGAGAAATGCACTCTTTACATCCATTTGATATAGCAAGATGTTGTGATGATTAGCGTAGGTTAGCAGTATGCGAATAGCTTCAAGCCTAGCAACAGGAGCAAATGTTTCATCGAAGTCAATTCCTTCAACTTGAGTGTATCCTTGAGCCACAAGACATGCTTTGTTTCTGACGACTTGACCATGCTCATCTTGCTTGTTTTGATATATCCATTTTGTTCCAATAATGTTATGCTTACGAGGATCAGGTCGCTTGACAAGTTCCCATACATTATTCAGTTTGAACTGTTGAAGTTCTTCTTGTATGGCTTGAATCCATTCAGGTTCCACAAAAGCTTCAGCAACTTTCTTGGGTTCTGATATTGACACAAATGAAAAGTGCCCACAGAAGTTTGCTAGCTGTGTTGCTCTTGATCGAGTGAGCGGACCAGGTGCATTGATGCTGTCAATTTTCTTCTCTATTTGTACTTCTTTTGCAACACGAGGATGAACAGGACGAAGATTTTGCTCTGGCTGATCATTGCATCATTGGGAGGATTGTCTTCGGTCTGAGCATTGTCTTCAGGTTGATTTGGTGCAGAGATGATAAGTTCCTCTTCAAGCTGTGCTTCAGAGGGCATGATTTCACCAGTTCCCATCAGCTTGATAGACTCGTTTGAAGGAGCTTCATCTAGTGTACTTGGCAGAATCTCTCTCTGTGAACCATTGGTTTCATCAAATTTCACATCCACAGTTTCAACGATTTTGTAGAGATAAAGGTTGAAGACTCTGTAGGAGCGTGAATCCTTTCCATAGCCAAGCATGAAGCCTTCGTGAGACTTAGGTGCAACTTTTGACTTGTGATGGGGATCCTTGCTCCAGCATCTAGCTCCAAATACTCTGAAGTAATTGACGTTTGGCTTCTTGCCAGTAAGAAGCTCATATGATGTTTTGTTCAGAAGCTTATGGATGTACACACGATTGATGATGTGACATGCTGTATCAATAGCTTCAGGCCAGAACTTTCTTGGTGTCTTGTACTCATCTAGCATTGTTCGAGCCATCTCAATGAGGGTTCTGTTTTTGCACTCAACGATGCCATTTTGCTGAGGTGTGTATGGAGTAGAGAACTCATGAGTGATTCCCATTGTATCCAGATACAGATCAAGTCCAGTGTTCTTGAATTCAGTGCCATTGTCACTTCTGATGTGCTTGATCTTCACACCATAGTTGTTCATTGCTCGATTTGTGAAGCGCCTGAAGACATCTTGCACTTCAGTCTTGTAAAGAATTATATGAACCCATGTGTATCTTGAGTAGTCATCAACAATGACGAAGCCATAGAGAGAGGGTGGAGTAGTGAGTAGGTCCAAACAAGTCCATGTGTAATAGCTCGAAGGGTTGAGATGTTGTCATGATTGTCTTCGAGGGGTGCTTTGCCCTTGTCATCTTTCCTGCTTCACAGGCACCACACAGATGATCCTTCTTGAACTTGACATCTTTGATGCCTATGACATGCTTTTTCTTGACGAGTGAGTGCAAATTCCTCATGCCAGCATGTCCCAGCCTTCGATGCCAGAGCCAGCATTCTGAAGCTTTTGTGAGAAGACATACGGCAAGCTGTGGACCTGCTGAGAAATCTACCATGTATAGATCATCTTTTCGATACCCTTCAAATACTAGAGATTTGTTACATTCCATTAGCACAAGGCAACGATATTTGCATAATATCACAATCATGTTCAAGTCACAAAGCATTGAGACAGACATTAAGTTGAAACCAAGGGATTCAACAAGCATCACTTTATCCATGTGTTGATCATTTGAGATTGCAACTCTACCTAGACTCAATACCTTGCTTTTACCAGTGTCAGCAAATGTAATGTGACTCTTGTCGGTTGGACGTAAGGTTGAGTCCATGAGAAGACTTCGATCACCAGTCATATGATTTGTGCATCCACTGTCCATAATCCATTCTGAAGCTTTTGGTGATGTACCCTACAGTGCAGTTAGGAGGATAGGCTTCACAAGAGTGTTGTGAAGCATAAGCATTTGACACATATAGGGATAGTCACAGCTTATATCAAGGTTAGGACATAGTATGACTGATAAGAGATTCAGATGAAGTATATAGAATGACATTTTATCGTGCGTCCTTAGTGAATTTTAGGTCCCCAGCAATAGTATCGGACGCCATTGATTGCTGGCTGGAGACCATTTTCTGCAGAAGAGAGTTAGTTCTTCTTTGCCACCCACATTTTTAGTGGGGGCTTAGAAGCAATGAGTCTAAGTGCAGCATCTGAGAATTTTGGCTTTGAAGCCCTAGCAAATAGCCTTGCAGGAGATGAATGATACTCATATGAATAAGCAGAAAAGTTCTTAGTCCTATGAACATAGCGGTTTGAAGATACGCGCTCGTATTCATAAGTTCGAGCATGATTTCCCTGCAAAGCAGTGGCGTTAGGGTGACTCATGTGAGTCTTGTATCTGTATGAAGCCTTTGGGCCACATGAAGCTATAGGTCTGGGGTTTGTCTTCTTCCTTGTTGGTGTCATGACGACATTCACAGGAAGATTCTCAATGTACCGCTTAGGTACCCAAACCTTCTTCATAGGTGGTCCATTCCTGCAGTTAGTACCAATGTACCTGGCAAACACTTCACCATTCTGATTTTTGAACAGCTTATAGTTTGCATCAAAGGATTCATCAATGATAATAGGATTAGCACAGGTAAAGCCAGATAAGGTGGATGGATCTACTGAAGGTTCCTTTGCAGCAACCCATGTGGTTTTGGGATACTGCTCAGGCTTCTAGTACGAGCCATCAACATTCATTTTCCTTTCGAACCCAACACCCTCTTTCCTAGGGTTTCGGTTCAGAATCTGCTTTTTGAGGACATCGCAGAGAGTCTGATGTCCCTTCAGACTTTTGTACATCCCTGTTTCAAGCAATGTCTTCAACATAGCATTTTCATTAGCAACAGCAGTGGTATCCTCCGCAGAGGGGTTAGTAACCACATCAGTAGTTGAAGACAATGAAATAGTAGCAGCAGTGGAACATTCAGCAACAGATGTAGCGTTATCACGCTCAATGCATTTTAGACATGGTGGTTCAAATCCATCCTGAGCGGAGCTGATCTGTTGAGCGCAAAGTGACTCATTCACCTTTTGAAGATCTTCATGAGCCGCTCCCAATTTCTCAAGCTCTTGTTTCCTTTGAAGATAATCATAGGAGAGCCTTTCATAAGTAGTTGAGAGCGATTCATGACGACCTTCAAGTTCTTGGTACTTAGCATGAAGATTTTTTATGTCTTCAACTAAGGACTGTGAACGTGTCATTTCAGCGTCCAACAGGTCATCGCTTTTGTTTAACAGTTTTTGAGTATGTTCCATAGCCTTTTGTTGTTCAGTTGCAATTTTAGCAAGTGTTTTGTAGCTGGGTTTGGATTCACAATCAGAGTCATCTTCACTTGAAGTTTGAAAGTAAGCATCACGTGATTTTACCTTGGCACCACGTGCCATGAAGCAGTAGGTGGGAGTAGGATCGTCTTCGTCATTAGCTTCAGCGTTGGTGCGGAAGTCATTGTCTTCAGTGTTGAAGATGGACTTGGCAACATATGCTGTGGCTAGAGCCAAACTTGCAACGCCAGGATCAGACTCTTCTCCAGACTCCACCTCCGCCTCCTCCGAGGCAGACTCCTCCTCTGAATCCATTTCCTTGCCAACAAAAGCACGAGCCTTGCCAGATGAGCTCTTCTTGTATGATGAAGACTTGGAAGAAGACTTAGAAGACTTTGAGGATTTCTTCTTCTTCTTGCCATCGGAATCATATTCCTTGCTTTTCTCCTTCTTCTTCTCATTGTCCCAGTGTGGACACTCAGATATGTAGTGACCAGGTTTCTTGCACTTGTGGCAGGTTCTCTTCTTATGATCATGTGTGGAAGCTTCATCATTCCTTGAGCTAGATCGTGAAGACTTTCTGAAGCCTTTCTTCTTTGTGAATTTCTGGAACTTCTTCACAAGCATAGCAAGTTCCCATCCACTGTCTTCAGGATCTTCAGAACTGCAGTCAGATTCTTCTTTAGACGAGGAAGCAACTTTTGCCTTCAAAGCACGAGTTCGGCCATAGTTTGGGCCATAGATATCTCTTTTCTCAGATAGCTGGAACTCATGTGTGTTGAGCCTCTCAAGTATATCAAACGGATCGAGTGTCTTGAAGTCAGGACGTTCTTGTATCATGAAGGCAAGGGTGTCAAAAGAGCTGTCAAGTGATCTCAGCAGTGTTTTGATGGTTTCATGCTTGGTAATCTTAGTTGCACCAAGAGCTTGAATTTCATTTGTGATATCAGTGAGGCGATAAACGTGAGCTGGACATTTTCATTGTCGTTTCTCTAGAAGCGGTTGAAGAGGTTGCGAAGAACACTGATTCTTTGATCTCTCTGGGTTGAGACGCCTTCGTTGACCTTGGATAGCCAGTCCCAAACTAGCTTCGACGTTTCCGGAGCACTCACACAGCCATACTGTCCTTTGGTCAGATGACCACAGATGATATTCTTTGCAGTAGAGTCCAGTTGAATGAACTTCTTGACATCAGTGGGGGTGACACCTTCACCAGTTTTGGGAACACGATTCTTGACGACATACCAGAGGTTGACATCAATGGCTTCAAGATGCATGCGCATCTTATTCTTCCAGTAGGGATATTCAGTTCCATCGAACACGGGACAAGCAGCGGAGACTTTGATTATCCCTGTAGTCGACATAGTTGAAACTCCATGTGGTTAAACCGAATCACACAGAACAAGGGAGTACAAGGCTCTGATACCAATTGAAAGTGCTACTATCGACTAGAGGGGGGGGTGAATAGGCGATTTTTATGAAAGTCTTCAAAACTTGGAAGTTTCGAAGACAAACAGCAGAAATGACCTAACTGTAATGCAGCGGAAGATAAACTACTCTGAGCAAGCCATAGTCAAGTATGTAACAATGTAAAAGTACATGACTAGTAGTAGCTAGGTAGTAAGGATCAAGATGTGTAAGTGCATCTAGTGCCACCCCTAGTTGGTTTTGGAGTATTGACGACAAATTAGGTTGAGGGACTAATGCATTTGTGAGAATTGCAGGATAACGCAGGTAGTGTCCCTCATTGATTCGGTTTACCTACCGGAGATGACCCCTAAAAATGTATGAAGACATTGAAGACAATGGTGGTATGAGAAGATATTCATATTGAAGACTATGATATGAGAAGACATTGCGTGAAGACTATGGAGCGCGAAGACTGTGTGGTTTCGTTGTTTCATTTTCTTCTTTGTTGAGTCATAGGAACCACCGTACTGTTAAGTGGGGTCCAAGTGAACTAAGTCAGAGTGACTGAAGTGATGCTCAACCCAAATCCTATGTCTTCGAGCGAAGACAATGAGAGCAAATCTTATCCAGAGCTGGATGAGTCAGCTTTGCTTGTAGCCCAAGTAAAGTTGCCGCGTGTGTTTGAAATCTGACCGTTGGAATACATGTCAGTTCCTTAGTGACCTAGGGTCATTTTGGACAAATCAGGTCGGGTTGCCTAGTGGCTATAAATAGCCCACCCCCTACACCATAAATTGGTGGCTGCTCAGAGTTTGTGCACGACTTTTGTCGTTTGAGAGCAACCCACCTCGAAGCATTTGAGAGAGAGAAATCCTTGCGAGGACAAAGCCCAAACACCCAGAGCCGAAGAGTGTTAGGCATCACTGAAGTCTTTCTGTCTGTGTGACTTGAAGACTTATT
The DNA here is from genome assembly GCF_018294505.1 of Triticum aestivum. NCBI lineage: Eukaryota > Viridiplantae > Streptophyta > Magnoliopsida > Poales > Poaceae > Triticum > Triticum aestivum. Next base: position 133,490,302 of record NC_057807.1, on the reverse strand, counting down.
ACACTTGAGGACTGTGAATCCTCCAGCCGGTTAGGCGTCGCGTTCTGAGCATCCAAGAGTCATTGTGGATTGCCGGTGAACGAAGTCTGTGAAGGTTTGGAAGTCTCCCTTGAAGACTTACCAGAGTGATTGGGCGAGGACTGGGTGTCCTTAGCTCAAGGGGAACAAGGTGAAGACACGGTCTTCTGAGTTAAATCTCAGCCTCCCTAACCAGACGTACAGTTGTCACAGCAACTGGAACTAGTCCAACAAATCCTGTGTCTTCAACAAGCAACTGGTTCTATCCCTTCCAACCTTACTTAAGTTTGTCTTCGTGAAGTCATTGCTTATCTGTATATCTGTTTGACTTCATTGCTTGACTACTATTGTTGATTGGCTTCACACTATCTTCCATCTTGATCCTTACTACCTAACTGCTATTAGTCCTATACTTTCACATCATTACATACTTGACTATGGTTTGTTTTGTGTAGTTTATCTTCCGCTGCATATCAATTAGGTTATTTCTATTGTTTGTCTTCGAAACTTCCAAGTTTTGAAGACTTTCATAAAAATCGCCTATTCACCCCCCTCTAGTCGATACTAGCACTTTCAATTGGTATCAGAGCAAGGTACTCCCTTGTTCTGTGTGATTCGGTTTAACCACCTGGAGTTTCAGCTATGTCGACTGCAGGGATAATCAAGGTCTCCGCTGCTTGCCCCGTGTTCGATGGAACTGAATATCCCTACTGGAAGAATAAGATGCGCATGCATCTTGAAGCTATTGATGTCGACCTCTGCTATGTCGTCAAGAATGGCGTTCCCAAAACTGGTGAAGGTGTCACCCCCACTGATGTCAAGAAGTTCATTCAACTGGACTCTACTGCAAAGAACATCATCTGTGGTCATCTGACCAAAGGGCAGTATGGCCGTGTGAGTGCTCTGGAAACGTCGAAGCTAGTCTGGGACTGGCTATCCAAGGTCAACGAAGGCATTTCAACCCAGAGAGATCAAAGAATCAGTGTTCTTCGCAACCTCTTCAACCGCTTCAAGAGAAACGACAGCGAAAATGTCCAGCTCACGTTTGATGGCCTCACTGATATCACAAATGAACTTCAAGCTCTTGGCGCAACCGAGATTACCAAGCATGAAATCGTCAAGACACTGCTGAGATCACTTGATAGCTCCTTTGACACCCTTGCCCTCATGATACAAGAACGTCCTGACTTCAAGACACTCGATCCGTCTGATATACATGAGAGGCTCAACACACATGAGTTCCAGCTATCTGAGAAAAGAGATATCTATGGCCCAAGCTATGGTCGAACTCGTGCTTTGAAGGCAAAAGTTGTTTCCTCATCTGAAGAAGAATCTGACTGCAGTTCTGAAGATCCTGAAGACATTGGAAGGGAACTTGCTATGCTTGTGAAGAAGTTCCAGAAATTCACAAAGAAGAAAGGCTTCAGAAAGTCTTCACGATCTAGCTCAAGGAATGATGAAGCTTCCACACATGATCACAAGAAGAGAACCCGCCACAAGTGCAAGAAACCTGGTCACTACATATCTGAGTGTCCACAATGGGACAATGAGAAGAAGAAGAAGAAAAGCAAGGAATATGATTCCGATGACAACAAGAAGAAGAAATCCTCAAAGTCTTCAAAGTCTTCTTCCAAGTCTTCATCATACAAGAAGAGCTCACCTGGCAAGGCTCATGCTTTTGTTGGCAAGGAAATGGATTCAGAGGAGGAGTCTGCTTCGGAGGAGGCGGAGGTGGAGTCTGGAGAGGAGTCTGACCCTGGCGTTGCAAGTCTGGCTCTAGCCACAGCCTATGTTGCCAAGTCCATCTTCAACACTGAAGACAATGACTTCCACACCAACGCTGAAGCTAATGACAAAGACGATCCTACTCCCACCTACTGCTTCATGGCACGTTGTGCCAAGGTAAAATCACGCGATGCTTACTTTCAAACTTCAAGTGAAGATGACTCTGATTGTGAATCCAAACCTAGCTACAAAACGCTTGCTAAAATTGCAACTGAACAACAAAAGGCTATGGAACATACTCAAAAACTGTTAGACAAAAGCGATGACCTGTTGGACGCTGAAATGACACGTTCACAGTCCTTAGTTGATGACATAAAAAATCTTCATGCTAAGTACCAAGAACTTTAAGGTCGCCATGAATCACTCTCAACTACTTATGAAAGGCTCTCCTATGATTATCTTCAAAGGAAACAAGAGCTTGAGAAATTGAGAGCGGCTCATGAAGATATTCAAAAAGTGAATGAGTCACTTCGCGCCCAACAGATCAGTTCCACTCAGGATGGATTTGAACCACCATGTCTAAAATGCATTGAGCATGATAACGCTACATCTGTTGCTGAATGTTCCACTACTGCTACTGTTTCATTGTCTTCACCTACTGATGTGGTTACTAACCCCTCTGCGGAGGATACCACTGCTGTTGCTGATGAAAATGCTATGTTGAAGACATTGCTTGAAACAGGGATGTACAAAATTTTGAAGGGACATCAGACTCTCTGCGATGTCCTCAAAAAGCAGATTCTGAACCGAAACCCTAGGAAAGAGGGTGTTGGGTTCAAAAGGAAAATGAATGTTGATGGCTCGTACTGGAAGCCTGAGCAGTACCCCAAAACCACATGGGTTGCTGCATAGGAACCTTCAGTAGATCCATCCACGTTATCTGGCTTTACCTGTGCTAATCCTATTATCATTGATGAAACCTTGGATGCAAACTATAAGCTGTTCAAAAATCAGAATGGTGAAGTGTTTGCCAGGTACATTGGTACTAACTGCAGGAATGGACCACCTATGAAGAATATCTGGGTACCTAAGCGGTACATTGAGAATCTTCCTGTGAATGTCGTCATGACACCACCAAGGAAGAAGACAAACCCCAGACCTATAGCTTCATGTGGCCCAAAGGCTTCATACAGATACAGGACTCACATGAGTCACCCTAACGCCAATGTTTTGCAGGGAAATCATGCTCAAACTTATGAATATGAGCGTGTATCTTCGAACCGCTATGTTCATAGGACTAAGAACTTTTCTGCTTATTCATATGAGTATCATTCATCTCCTGCAAGGCTATTTGCTAGGGCTCCAAAGCCAAAATTCTTAGATGCTGCACTTAGACTCATTGCTTCTAATCCCCCACTGAAGATGTGGGTGGCAAAGAAGAACTAACTCTCTTTTGCAGAAAATGGTCTCCAGCCAGCAATCAATGGCGTCCGATACTATTGCTGGGGACCTAAAACTGATTTAGGACACACGATAAAATGTCATTCTATATACTTCATCTAAATTTCTTATCAGTCATACTATGTCCTAACCTTGATATAAGATGTGACTATCCCTATATGTGTCAAATGCTTATGCTTCACAACACTCTTGTGAAGCATATCCTCCTAACTGCACTGTAGGGTACATCACCAAAAGCTTCAGAGTGGATTATGGACAGTTGATGCACAAATCATATGACTGGTGATCGAAGTCTTCTCATGGACTCAATCTTACGTCCATCCGACAAGAGTCACATCACATTTGCTGACACTGGTAAAAGCAAAGTAATGGGTCTAGGTAGAGTTGCAATCTCAAAGGATCAATACATGGATAAAGTGATGCTTGTTGAATCCCTTGGTTTCAACTTAATGTCTGTCTCAATGCTTTGTGACTTGAACATGATTGTGATATTTGGCAAATATCGTTGCCTTGTACTAATGGAATCTGACAAATCTCTAGTCTTTGAAGGGTATCGAAAAGATGATCTATACATGGTAGATTTCACAGCAGTTCCACAGCTTGCCGTATGTCTTCTCACAAAAGCTTCAGAATGCTGGCTCTGGCATCGAAGGCTAGGACATGCTGGCATGAGGAACTTACACTCACTCGTCAAGAAGAAGCATGTCATAGGCATCGAAGATGTCAAGTTCAAGAAGGATCATCTGTGTGGTGCCTGTGAAGCTGGAAAGATGACAAGGCCAAAGCACCCCTCGAAGACAATCATGACAACATCTCAACCCTTCGAGCTGTTACACATGGACTTATTTGGACCTACTCACTACTCCACCCTCACAACAACTGCCTGTCTCTATGGCTTCGTCATTATTGATGACTACTCAAGATACACATGGGTTCATATAATTCTTTACAAGACTGAAGTGCAAGATGTCTTCAGGTGCTTCGCAAATCGAGCAATGAACAACTATGGTGTGAAGATCAAGCACATCAGAAGTGACAATGGCACTGAATTCAAGAACACTAGACTTGATCTGTATCTGGATACAATGGGAATCACTCATGAGTTCTCTGCTCCATACACACCTCAGCCAAATGGCATCGTCGAGCGCAAAAACAGAACCCTCATTGAGATGGCTCAAACAATGCTAGATGAGTACAAGACACCAAGAAAGTTCTGGCCTGAAGCTATTGATACAGCATGTCACATCATCAACCGTGTGTACATCCATAAGCTTCTGAACAAAACATCATGTGAGCTGCTCACTGACAAGAAGCCAAACGCCAGTTACTTCAGAGTATTTGGAGCTAGATGCTGGATCAAGGATCCCCATCACAAGTCAAAATTTGCACCTAAGGCTCACAAAGGCTTCATGCTTGGCTGTGGAAAGGATTCTGTAAGTGCATCTAGTGCCACCCCTAGTTGGTTTTGGAGTATTGACGACAAAGTTGGTTGACAGACTAATGCGTTTGTGAGAATTGCAGGATAACGCAGGTAGTGTCCCTCATTGATTCGGTTTACCTACCGGAGATGACCCCTAAAAATGTATGAAGACATTGAAGACAATGGTGGTATGAGAAGATATTCATATTGAAGACTATGACATGAGAAGACATTGAGTGAAGACTTTGGAGCGCGAAGACTGTGTGTTTTCGCTGTTTCCTTTTCTTCTTTGTTGAGTCATAGGAACCACCGTACTGTTAAGTGGGGTCCAAGTGAACTAAGTCAGAGTGACTGAAGTGATGCTCAACCCAAATCCTATGTCTTCGAGCGAAGACAATGAGAGCAAATCTTATCCAGAGCTGGATGAGTCAGCTTTGCTTGTAGCCCAAGTAAAGTTGCCGTGTGTGTTTGAAATCTGACCGTTGGAACACGTGTCAGTTCCTTAGTGACCCAGGGTCATTTTGGACAAATCAGGTCGGGTTGCCTAGTGGCTATAAATAGCCCACCCCCTACACCATAAGATGGTGGCTGCTTAGAGTTTGTGCACGGCTTTTGTCGTTTGAGAGCAACCCACCTCGAAGCATTTGAGAGAGAGAGAGAAATCCTTGCGAGGACAAAGCCCAAACACCCAGAGCCAAAGAGTGTTAGGCATCACTGAAGTCTTTCTGTCTGTGTGACCTGAAGACTTATTACACTTGAGGACTGTGAATCCTCCAGCCGGTTAGGCGTCGCGTTCTGAGCATCCAAGAGTCATTGTGGATTGCCGGTGAACGAAGTCTGTGAAGGTTTGGAAGTCTCCCTTGAAGACTTACCAGAGTGATTGGGCGAGGACTGGGTGTCCTTAGCTCAAGGGTAATAAGGTGAAGACACGGTCTTCTGAGTTAAATCTCAGCCTCCCTAACCAGACGTACAGTTGTCACAGCAACTGGAACTGGTCCAACAAATCATGTGTCTTCAACAAGCAACTGGTTCTATCCCTTCCAACCTTACTTAAGTTTGTCTTCATGAAGTCATTGCCTATCTGTTCATCTATTTGACTTCATTGCTTGATTACTATTGTTGATTGGCTTCATACTATCTTCCATCTTGATCCTGTCTACCTTACTGCTATTAGTCCTGTACTTTCACATCATTACATACTTGACTATGGCTTGTCTAGGGTAGTTTATCTTCCACTGCATATCAATTAGGTTGTTTCTGGTGTTTGTCTTCGAAACTTCCAAGTTTTGAAGACTTTCATAAAAATCGCCTATTCACCCCCCCTTTAGTCGATACTAGCACTTTCAATTGGTATCAGAGCGAGGTACTCCCTTGTTCTGTGTGATTCGGTTTAACCACCTGGAGTTTCAGCTATGTCGACTGCAGGGATAATCAAGGTCTCCGCTGCTTGCCCCGTGTTTGATGGAACTGAATATCCCTACTGGAAGAATAAGATGCGCATGCATCTTGAAGCCATTGATGTCAACCTCTGGTATGTCGTCAAGAATGGTGTTCCCAAAACTGGTGAAGGTGTCACCCCCACTGATGTCAAGAAGTTCATTCAACTGGACTCTACTGCGAAGAACATCATCTGTGGTCATCTGACCAAAGGACATTATGGTCGTGTGAGTGCTCTGGAAACGTCGAAGCTAGTCTGGGACTAGCTATCCAAGGTCAATGAAGGCGTTTCAACCCAGAGAGATCAAAGAATCAGCGTTCTCCCCAACCTCCTCAACCGCTTCAAGAGAAATGACAACGAGAATGTCCAGCTCACGTTTGATTGCCTCACTGATATCACAAATGAACTTCAAGCTCTTCGCGCAACTGAGATTACCAAGCATGAAATCATCAAGACGCTGCTGAGATCACTTGATAGCTTATTTGACACCCTTGCCCTCATGATACAAGAACGTCCTGACTTCAAGACACTCGATCCGTCTGATATACTCGAGAGGCTCAACACACATGAGTTCCAGCTATCTGAGAAAAGAGATATCTATGGTCCAAGCTATGGCCGAACTCGTGCTTTGAAGGCAAAAGTTGTTTCCTCATCTGAAGAAGAATCTGACTGCAGTTCTGAAGATCCTGAAGACATTGGAAGGGAACTTGCTATGCTTGTGAAGAAGTTCCAGAAATTCACAAAGAAGAAAGGCTTCAGAAAGTCTTCACGATCTAGCTCTAGGAATGATGAAGCTTCCACCCATGATCACAAGAAGAGAACCTGCCACAAGTGCAAGAAACCTGGTCACTACATATCTGAGTGTCCATAGTGGGACAATGAGAAGAAGAAGAAGAAAAGCAAGGAATATGATTCCGATGACAAGAAGAAGAAGAAATCCTCAAAGTCTTCAAAGTCTTCTTCCAAGTCTTCATCATACAAGAAGAGCTCATCTGGCAAGGCTCGTGCTTTTGTCGGCAAGGAAATGGATTCAGAGGAGGAGTCCTCTTCCGAGGAGGCGGAGGTGGAGTCTGGAGAGGAGTCTGACCCTGGCGTTGCAAGTCTGGCTCTAGCCACTGCCTATGTTGCCAAGTCCATCTTCAACACTGAAGACAATGACTTCCACACCAACGCTGAAGCTAATGACGAAGACGATCCTACTCCCACCTACTGCTTCATGGCACGCGGTGCCAAGGTAAAATCACGCGATGCTTACTTTGAAACTTCAAGTGAAGATGACTCTGATTGTGAATCCAAACCCAGCTACAAAACACTTGCTAAAATTGCAACTGAACAACAAAAGGCTATGGAACATATTCAAAAACTGTTAGACAAAATCGATGACCTGTTGGACGCTGAAATGACACGTTCACAGTCCTTAGTTGATGACATAAAAAATCTTCATGCTAAGTACCAAGTACTTGAAGGTCGTCATGAATCGCTCTCAACAACTTATGAAAGGCTCTCCTATGATTATATTCAAAGGAAACAAGAGCTTGAGAAATTGTGAGCGGCTCATGAAGATCTTCAAAAGGTGAATGAGTCACTTCGCGCTCAACAGATCAGTTCCGCTCATGAAGGATTTGAGCCACCATGTCTAAAATGCATTGAGCGTGATAATGCTACATCTGTTGCTGAATGTTCCACTGCTGCTATTGTTTCATTGTCTTCACCTACTGATGTGGTCACTAACCCCTCTGCAGAGGATACCACTGCTATTGCTGATGAAAATGCTATGTTGAAGACATTGCTTGAAACAGGGATGTACAAAAGTTTGAAGGGACATCAGACTCTCTATGATGTGCTCAAAAAGCAGATTCTGAACCGAAACCCTAGGAAAGAGGGTGTTGAGTTCGAAAGGAAAATGAATGTTGATGGCTCGTACTGGAAGCCTGAGAAGTACCCCAAAACCACATGGGTTGCTGCAAAGGGACCTTCAGTAGATCCATCTACCTTATCTGGCTTTACCCGTGCTAATCCTGTTATCATTGATGAATCCTTTGATGCAAACTATAAGCTGTTCAAAAATTAGAATGGTGAAGTGTTTGCCAGGTACATTGGCACTAACTGCAGGAACGGACCACCTATGAAGAAGATCTGGGTACCTAAGCGGTACATTGAGAATCTTCCTGTGAATGTCATCATGACACCACCTAGGAAGAAGACAAACCCCAGACCTATAGCTTCATATGGCCCAAAGGTTTCATACAGATACAGGACTCACATGAGTCACCCTAATGCCAATGTTTTGCAGGGAAATCATGCTCAGACTTATGAATATGAGCATGTATCTTCAAACCGCTATGTTCATAGGACTAAGAACTTTTCTGCTTATTCATTTGAGTATCATTCATCTCCTGCAAGGCTATTTTCTAGGGCTTCAAAGCCAAAATTCTTAGATGCTACACTTAGACTCATCGCTTCTAAGCCCCCACTGAAAATGTGGGTGGCAAAGAAGAACTAACTCTCTTTTGCAGAAAATGGTCTCCAGCCAGCAATCAATGGCGTCCGATACTATTGCTGGGGACCTAAAACTCACTGAGGACGCACGTTAAAATATCATTCTATATGCTTCACATCTGAATTTCTCATTAGTCGATGTCCTAACTTTGATATAAGCTGTGACTGTCCCTATATGTATCAAATGCATATGCTTCACAACACTTGTGTGAAGCCTATCCTCCTAACTGCACTGTAGGGCACATCACCAAAAGCTTCAGAATTGATTATGGACAGTGGATGCACAAATCATATGACTGGTGATCGAAGTCTTCTCATGGACTCAACCTTACATCCATCCGACAAAAGTCACATCACATTTGCTGAAACTGGTAAAAGCAAAGTATTGGGTCTAGGTAGAGTTGCAATCTCAAAGGATCAACACATGGATAAAGTGATGCTTGTTGAATCCCTTGGTTTCAACTTAATGTCTGTCTTAATGCTTTGTGACTTAAACATGATTGTGATATTTGGCAAATATCGTTGCCTTGTACTAATGGAATCTGACAAATCTCTAGTCTTTGAAGGGTATCGAAAAGATGATCTGTACATGGTAGATTTCTCAGCAGGACCACAACTTGCCGTTTGTCTTCTCACAAAAGCTTCAGAATGCTGGCTCTGGCATCGAAGGTTGGGACATGCTGGCATGAGAAACTTACACTCTCGTCAAGAAGAAGCATGTCATTGGTATCGAAGATGTCAAGTTCAAGAAGGATCATCTGTGTGGTGCATGTGAAGCTGGAAAGATGACAAGGGCAAAGCACCCATCAAAGACAATCATGACAACATCTCAACCCTTCGAGCTGTTACACATGGACTTGTTTGGACCTACTCACTACTCCACCCTCACAACAACTGCCTGTCTCTATGGCTTCGTCATCGTTGATGACTACTCAAGATACACATGGGTTCATATAATTCTGTACAAGACTGAAGTGCAAGATGTCTTTAGACCATTTGCAAATCGAGCAATGAACAATTATGTAGTGAAGATCAAGCACATCAGAAGTGACAATGGCACTGAATTCAAGAACACTGGACTTGATCTGTATCTGGATACAATGGGAATCACTCATGAGTTCTCTGCTCCATACACACCTCAGCAGAATGGCATTGTTGAATGCAAAAACAGAACCCTCATTGAGATGGCTCGAACAATGCTAGATGAGTACAAGACACCAAGAAAGTTCTGGCCTGAAGCTATTGATACAGCATGTCACATCATCAACCGTGTGTACGTTCATAAGATTCTGAACAAAACATCATATGAGCTACTTACTGGCAAGAAGCCAAATGTCAGTTACTTCAGAGTATTTGGAGCAAGATGCTGGATCAAGGATCCCCATCACAAGTCAAAATTTGCACCTAAGGCTCACGAAGGCTTCATGCTTGGCTATGGAAAGGATTCACACTCCTACAGAGTCTTCAACCTTTATCTCTATAAGATCGTTGAAACAGTGGATGTGAAATTTGATGAAACCAATGGTTCACAAAGAGAGATGCTGCCGAGCACACTTGATGAAGCTCCTTCAAATGAGGCAATCAAGCTGATGGGAACTGGTGAAATCATGCCCTCTGAAGCACAGCCTGAAGAGGAACTTATCACCCTCTGCACCAAATCAACCTGAAGACAATGCTCAGTCCGAAGACAATCCTCCCAATGATGACAATGACCAGCCACAGCAAAATCTTCGTCATGTTCATCCTCGTGTTGCAAATGAAGTTCAAATAGAGAAGATAATTGACAGCATCAATGCACCTGGTCTGCTCACTCGATCAATAGCAACACAGCTAGCAAACTTCTGTGGGCACTTTTCATTTGTGTCAATATCAGAACCCAAGAAAGTTGCTGAAGCTTTTATGGAACCTGAATAGATTTAAGCCATGCAAGAAGAACTTCAACAATTCAAGCTCAATAATGTCTGGGAACTTGTCAAGCGACCGGATCCTCGCAAGCATAACATTATTGGAACAAAATGGATATATCGCAACAAGCAAGATGAGCATGGTCAAGTCGTCAGAAACAAAGCACGTCTTGTGGCTCAAGGATACACTCAAGTTGAAGGAATTGACTTCGATGAAACATTTTCTCCTGTTGCTAGGCTTGAAGCTATTCGCATACTGCTAGCCTACGCAAATCATCACAATATCTTGCTATATCAAATGGATGTGAATAGTGCATTTCTCAACGGCAAGATTGAAGAAGAAGTATATGTCGCACAACCACCTGGCTTCGAAGATCCAAAACATCCTGATATGGTGTATAAGCTAAACAAGGCACGGTATGGCCTCAAACAAGCTCCTCGTGCCAGGTATGATACAATCAAAGACTTCCTGAAGAGCAAAGGCTTCAAACCTGGATCCCTCGATCCCACTCTCTTCACGAAGACATATGACGGTGAACTGTTTGTGTGCCAAATATATGTGGATGACATAATCTTCGGATGCACCAACCAGAAGTACAGTGATGAGTTTGGGTACATGATGCAAGAGCAATATCAAATGTCCATGATGGGTGAGCTGAAGTTCTTCCTTGGTCTTCAAATTCGTCAGCAGAGGAATGGCATCTTCATATCTCAAGAGAAATACCTCAAAGATTGCCTGAAGAAGTTTGGAATCGAAGACTGCAAAGGCTACACGACGCCAATGCCAGCCAAGCGCCATCTTGGTCCCGACGACAATGGTAAAGAGTTCGATCAAAAGGTATACCGCTCCATGATTGGTTCTTTGCTTTATTTATGTGCATATAGGCCAGATATTATGCTTAGTGTTTGCATGTGTGCTCGATACCAAGCGGCACCAAAGGAATCGCATCACTTAGCTATGAAGCGAATTCTTCGATATTTGGCTTGCACCCCAACACTCGGATTATGGTATCCCAAGGGCTCAAGATTCGATTTGGTTGGATTCTCAGATGCTGATTATGCTGGTGACAAGGTGGATCGCAAGTCTACATCTGGCACATGCCATTTTCTTGGTCGATCACTTGTCTGTTGGTCTTCAAAGAAGCAGAACTATGTATCACTCTCAACTGCTGAATCTGAATACATTGCTGCTGGATCCTATTGTGCTCAGCTTCTATGGATGAAGCAAACTCTCAAGGACTATGGCATCAACCTGAAACAAGTACCTCTCTTCTGCGACAACGAGAGTGCCATCAAGATTGCCAACAATCCAGTCCAACACTCGAAGACAGAGCACATTGAAATTCGTCATCACTTTCTCAGAGATCATGTAATGAAGAAAGATATCGATATCATTCATGTCAACACTGAAGAGCAACTGGCAGATATCTTCACAAAGCTCTTGGATGAGAAAAGGTTTTGCAAGTTACGGTGTGAGCTAAATATCTTAGAATCCTCCAATGTCCCGTGATCAGGCACACATCCTAACGCTTATGCATGTTGATGACTTAGATGTGCAACACACAAAGTAAGGTATATCTTCAGTCAATGAAGACTTACGCTCTGAGTGTGAACACATTAACATGGAATTTGACTTCGGAGCGCCACGATAATTGTGCGCCGTGTCTGGGTCTAATACTTATACGGTGGGTAACGCCACCACCAACTTTTCTTGTTTGAAGTGTTTCATTCAAGGTGTCATATTGAAATGACTTCGCATTTGGTTTGTCTTCAGTTTCAATTTGTCTTCATGACTTTCTGCACTATGATAATTTGATTGCTTTCTGATATATATATATATATATATATATATATATATATATATATACTAGTGTTCTGTCCTCTACAGCATTCACTTATAGCTGTGTCTTCAAGATTGAATCTTTTGAACTAAGTGAATGTGATCGGACCCTAACCTCTCTATGCTTACTATCTCAAAATCTATCTGTCCAAATCATATGCATTCTGTTGAAACTATCGAATGTCTTCTCTGCGTCCTAGTCAGCAGAAGGCAAAGAGACAAACATTAAATCTGTTCTTAATGGCTTATCTTTACTGTTGAAATCCGGAGAAGCCGAAACAACTCTCCGACATGCCTGGCGGGCGTGGGAACGTGGGACAACCCTGAGTGTGTTGCATGCTTGCCACGTGCCCCTCAGATGTGAACCGCCAGGGGCACCAGCGTAATTGCATTGTGTCTCTCACCTACTTATAAATACCTGTCCCCGTGCGGTAAAGAAATACTTCTTCCACCCCTCCACCTCCGTCAAAACCCTAGCGCCACTGCTAGCTCGCGACGACACCGGCGACGAAGCGCTTAGCTGCTGCGACTTCTCCGACGCCGTCCTCATGCCGGCCGTGGACATCGTCCTCTCCGCCGTCGTCGTAGGTGTCCACCGTCGCCAAGTTAGGGCGCGGTGGGCTGAACTGCTTGGTCTCCTATTCTTCTCCATCCAGCAGTTCTTCGTGCGGTAATTATAACTCTATTTTTACCACCTTTTTGATCTTCAAGATTCATCCTGTTTACCGAAAGTTGTTTCTGTCTATTCAAAGCTAGATCTATTCCGTCTGCATCTCATACTGCTTAGTCGATTCGCTTAGATTTCTACTAGTTTGATTCCTCACTTGTACTTATTCACGGATTGGTACAAATCTGGAACCAACTCATCTATGTAAGTGAATGTCTTCGCAACATGAGGTCAATGTCTTCAAACTGATTTATCTTCAAAATCTTCTGAGAATGCATATGACCTCTTCCCCTTCCCTCGCATCTCTAATGCTGTCACAGGTACATGTCCGTGGGAGAATCCCTTGGTTCTCATAGTCTGCATTCCTTTGCAGAATACTTACAACATCATATAAATTCTCCTGAAGCCAGTTCCTGCTTGACCAGCAAGCGCAAGTCTTTGAAGCCTTTGAACGTACTGAAGCCTTTCAGCTTGAAGTTCATGGCAACAGAGAAATCAGCAAGGAAGGGTGGCAGACAGCGCAGAGGAGGTACATCAAAGGATCTGCCTGATGAGTTAGCAGAACTGTACAAGACAGATCCGGAGGAGAACTATCATCAGAGAAAGACGCGAATCCAATGGATTCGACGCTATTGGGCTGAGGAGTGGTTCAAGTACAAGTTTGTCACAAAGGAATATGCAGAGAAGAATGCCATGAAGAGCCCATGAGGCAATATCCTCTATCGAGGGCTTCAGCCCAAGAACCAAGCTGAAGCCATTGAACTAGGCTTCTATCCATGCATGGTCCGTGGGCCACAGCCAACAAACGCAGATCCCACTTCACTACTATGGTGTCGTGAAGATTCGCTATTCAAGCGCAACTATCAATTTGTTGTGGCTTCGGCCAAGGAGAACAAGAAGTCCTTGGGTTTGGACTTCAACCCAGGTCCCTCTGCTCCCCGTGCTGACAGCTCTCGTGAAGCCAATCCCAATGTCATTGGCCCCTATGCCAACCTTGACGGCCTCATCACCTATATCATGGTCCAAGGCGCCAGAGTAGATCATTCTGACGATGGTGCTGACTCTGATGAAGCCCCTGCTCCTCCTCCTCCAAAGCCGCAGAAGCAAAAGAAGTCTAAGGCTTCAACCTCAGTTGCAAAGCCACCTCCGAAGACTTTGCGTGCAAAGCCACTGGCCACTGCACCTCCTGAAGCCAGTGTGCAATCTGAAGATCTGTCCCGTGTCTCCAAGAGAACGGACAAGAAAAAGCAGCTTGTTAGAACAACTGATCAACGAGCCTTGACTCCTGCCGCAATCCTGCGTGAAGAACCCATTGATCTATCAAGTGATGAAGATCTTGGTGATGATGCCCTTGAGCAGCTGATCAAGAGCAAAGAAGAAGTAGAAATCTTCAGCAACTTGCCTCTGTTTGATGTGGCCATCATTCACAATTTCATTGATGAGTGGTTCGACACCCCCAACGTCAGCTTTGAAGATTTACAGCTCCCAATTGGCCTCAGCGTCGCCTTCAATGGCGCCATTGCTTCTGAGCTAGCTCTCGCTTAGCGCATCGTTGAGCTCAAAAACAAGATTGATTTTGAGAAGGCTCAATTTAAGAAGCATGTGGCCAATCTGAGTGTTCAAGACGTCCGCAACTTCAAGGTCATGCTCCATGAGCTCAAAGAAGCTTTTCTGCAGAAACGCCAAGAAGCTCAGGGCTCTCGAGAACGCATGAAGCTTTTGGCTGATAAGTGTGTGCTTGCCTACAATGAGGCTGAAAAGCGCAAGTCCCTTGGCCGTCCAGGCATTGACCCCAGGATGGTTGCAAAGAGGAAGAAGAAGCACCCTGCTGAACAGCCTGAGCCTTCAAGCCAAGAAGCCCCTCACATTATCTTCCCGAGCAGCATGACTGGCTCGAAGCCAAAGGTCACCACAACCGCTTCAGAACAGAAGAAGACAAAGGCTGCTGAGGCTAATGCGAGAAAGAGAAAGAATACTGAAGCTTCTGATGCCGCTCCCTCAAAGAAGAAGCGCAAGACCAAGAAGACCAGGGCTGCTTCCACAGAGCCCTTAGTCGTTGAACCCATTTCCGTGGTCCGCCATGTGTCTGTTCATCAAGAAAGAAGGTTGGTTGTCCATGAGCCTGCTACCACAGAGGCACATGAGACTGAAGATATTCCAGCAGCTGAACCCAACGCTGCTGAAGACATTGGTCAAGATGACAATGTAAATGATGATGAAGTTCTTCCTCAGATCGAACATCAAGTGGTATCATCGCCTGTTCGTACGAACAGCGAAATCATCAGCATTGGTCATCCGTTGACGCCAATTGCTCAGGATGCTTCATGGGCTGATCACCCACAATGACACCAAGACTCCCCCAGTACTCCCCAACAACAACATCGAGCTACACCCCTAGTGCAAGAAGAGGCTGAAGACTTTCAGGCCCCGCCAAGTCCATCTCCTAACTTGAAGCTAGCGCTTCGCAGGCTTCGAAGAGGACAAAGGCCTAAAGTCCCTCTGTCGAGCGTTCCTAAAGGAGAAGTGCAACGTTCACCTGTTGCACGGCAAGTTTTCTCTGAACCAGCTCCAACAGTGAACATCTCCATGTCTGAAGCCCATGCTGCTGAAGACATTCCGGCTGTATCAGCCGAAGAAAAAGAAGAAGAAGTACGTGTACCAACTCCCCCTGCTATTGAAGAAGAAGAAGTTCGTGTACCAACACCCCAACGATTGAAGAAGAGGTAGTTCATGATTTCAACGTACCTGTGACCGACCCTCCTGTTCGTCAAGAGGAGGTTGAACATGTTGAGGCTGCCACAACCAACGCCAATGAAGCTAGTGACGTAGTCATGGCTGACGCCAATGTGGATCCTGCACCAACCAGCGTGCCTGAAACCAATGAGGCCACTGTGCCCGAGGCAAATGTGGCCACTGAGGATGTTGACCCTGAAGTCAATGTGAACGCTGCACCTAAATCTCATGAAAATGTCGCACCTGAAGCCCATGAGGATGCTGCACCTGAAGCCAATCTGACAACTGCTCCTGATGCACCTGTTGTGCAGCCTGAACCCTCTGATGTTGCCCCTGCTCCAGTTCCGCCACCAAGGCCTCACACTATTGAGCAAGCATATGATCACGGTCAGCTTGTCACTGTCCGATGGCCTGTTCTGGTGCCTCCGCCTGCTGCCTCAGGACCCCAATTTGACTATCATGTTGAGCATAGGCCTCAGGTCCAGAAGCCAAAGCCCAGGTTGCCAAGGTTTCCAGGTACTGCCAACTCCCCCGGGTCCTTCAATGCCAATGGCTTCAAGAGCCACAATACCTTCTTTGACAGCGCCAAGAACCCCTACTCCAAGCCAAAGATTTCATCAGATCGGTTCTGGAGCTATCAGCAGAGAAGCTATTACTCATGTGTGCTGTATGATCAAGGGTGCATTTTCCCCCATAAGCGTCTTGACACTGAAGCTATTGCTGGATTGCCATGCTTGGAAGAAGCACTTGACTGCTTTCGCGATGCTGGTCTGCTCCACTTTGTGACAGACAAGGAACACTGGAATGAAGAGCTATTGCTCCAATTCTATGCCACTCTGCACATTCGCGGCTACAACAGAGACATCAAGACTTGGGTTCTCGAGTGGATGACTGGCAATGTTCATCATGAAGCCAAAGCTATGGACATCATCTAGCTTACTGGGCTAGCCACTCCTGGAGAACTGTATGAGCCTAACTGTCAGCTACACCGCAATGCTGTGGAGAGCATCTTTCATAAGCCAGAACCCAACATGAGCCAGATGCTGAGCATGATGAAGCCTTTGCCATCTGACGCTGAGTATCCCACACATTTCTTTGTTGAAGACCTTGAGTATCTGCCTCGCACCATATACCATATCATCAGGCGAACTCTATGGCCAGTCAAGGGACACTCATCATCGGCCAAGCTTGAAGGAGCCATGAAGACATTGGTCTTCTATATTCTTAATGGCATCAGCTTCAACACTCAGGAGTTTTTCACCAGACAACTTGCTGCTTCCGGTTCTGATCTGTTTGGTCTGAAGTTTTATGCTCCCTGGGTCATGCGCCTCATCAAGCGACACTCATCTGTCAATTATCAGCCCTCTGCTCGCAATCACATAATATTCCTGCCCGAGGTTGATATGTCAGTTGATGTTGTATACTCTGACCCTGCCAAGACGCCACTTTGTCTTCAGAACATTGAACACCAAAGCTTCACTCAGCCTATTGAAGGTGTTCATGCAGCAACAAGATTCTATCCACTTGCTAGTAACACCCGTCTGCCTCACAGAGCGCCAACTGAAGCCACTGAAAGCACCATTGCACAAAGGCCTCGGAAGCGTTCTCGTGTTCTTAATGACCGAGAGCTTCTTGTGGCTCTTCATCAGAAGCAGGATAAGCATCATTTCTGGCTCAAGCGCCAAATGCAAAGCCTCTTGGTGGATGTCAATCGCATTTGCAACCTTGCCACCAAGAATGCTTTTGTTGCTCATGAAACTTCCCGAAGATCATGGAAGAGTTTGACCCTGCTCAGTGCTGAAGCTGATCTTCAAGATGATGGCTTCAATGAAAGATTCCAGTTTGACTCCACTCCTCCAAGGACTGCTACCCTGCGTCGAACTCCATCTCTTGAAGACTCTGAATATTCCTCTTCCGCGGCAACAGTTAATGCCAGGGTGATCGATGATGAAGATGATGCTACTTCACCACCTCCAACTACTACTGCGCGCATCGACACTGCAACAAGCTCGTCTGCACCGCCAACCAACGACGACAACCCTGCTGCTTCACCTACTCATGATGACAAGTAGATGATCTATGTCTTCAAACCTTTTTGGTCATTACTGACAAAAGGGGGAGAAGCGTATGAGTTGATAGTCTTCAAGCGGGTTCATATGGGCGGTTGCATTATATTTTGCTGCGTGCTTACAACTATTGCGCTTTGAAACATTTGGTTCTTTGAGTTGTAACACCTAAACTTGATGGTCGTCTGCTACTTCTGCTACTTATTTGCTTTGCGATGATAAATTCCGCATGTGCGATGATAACTTCCGCACTTAGATCATTCTGCAGACGTCCATTTTTCATTATGCATGTCATTCTTATTGCTATATCACTTCATGCATGATGAATTATCTTCATAAGTTGAAGTGGATCTCCACAAGTACAACCTGCCATGTGCATTTGCATTCCAAAACCAAATTACTTATATGCACATCTTCAGGGGGAGCCCTTGCAACTTATGAAGACAAATTCCTATCCTTACAATTTCACATACTTTATCCCCGTTGAAAACTTCAACCAGTTTCTCATCAATCACCAAAAAGGGGGAGATTGTAAGTGCATCTAGTGCCACCCCTAGTTGGTTTTGGAGTATTGACGACAAAGTTGGTTGAGGGACTAATGCATTTGTGAGAATTGCAGGATAACGCATGTAGTGTCCCTCATTGATTCAGTTTACCTACCGGAGATGACCCCTAAAAATGTATGAAGACATTGAAGACAATGGTGGTATGAGAAGATATTCATATTGAAGACTATGACATGAGAAGACATTACGTGAAGACTATGGAGCGCGAAGACTGTGTGGTTTCGCTGTGTCCTTTTCTTCTTTGTTGAGTAATAGGAACCACCGTACTGTTAAGTGGGGTCCAAGTGAACTAAGTCAGAGTGACTGAAGTGATGCTCAACCCAAATCCTATGTCTTCGAGCGAAGACAATGAGAGCAAATCTTATCCAGAGCTGGATGAGTCAGCTTTGCTTGTAGCCCAAGTAAAGTTGCCGCGTGTATTTGAAATCTGACCGTTGGAACACGTGTCAGTTCCTTAGTGACCCAGGGTCATTTTGGACAAATCGGGTCGGGTTGCCTAGCGGCTATAAATAGCCCACCCCCTACACCATAAATTGGTGGCTGCTTAGAGTTTGTGCACGCCTTTTGTCGTTTGAGAGCAACCCACCTCGAAGAATTTGAGAGAGAGAGAGAAATCCTTGTGAGGACAAAGCCCAAACACCCAGAGCCAAAGAGTGTTAGGCATCACTGAAGTCTTTCTGTCTGTGTGACCTGAAGACTTATTACACTTGAGGACTGTGAATCCTCCAGCCGGTTAGGCGTCGCATTCTGAGCATCCAAGAGTCATTGTGGATTGCCGGTGAACGAAGTCTGTGAAGGTTTGGAAGTCTCCCTTGAAGACTTACCAGAGTGATTGGGCGAGGACTGGGTGTCCTTAGCTCAAGGGGAATAAGGTGAAGACACGGTCTTCTGAGTTAAATCTCAGCCTCCCTAACCAGACGTACAGTTGTCACAGCAACTAGAACTGGTCCAACAAATCTTGTGTCTTCAACAAGCAACTGGTTCTATCCCTTCCAACCTTACTTAAGTTTGTCTTCGTGAAGTCATTGCCTATCTGTTCATCTGTTTGACTTCATTGCTTGACTACTATTGTTGATTGGCTTCATACTATCTTCCATCTTGATCCTGTCTACCTTACTGCTATTAGTCATGTACTTTCACATCATTACATACTTGACTATGGCTTGTCTAGGGTAGTTTATCTTCCGCTGCATATCAATTAGGTTGTTTCTCGTGTTTGTCTTCAAAACTTCCAAGTTTTGAAGACTTTCATAAAAATCGCCTATTCACCCCCCCTTTAGTCGATACTAGCACTTTCAGATTCACACTCCTACGGAGTCTTCAACCTTTATCTTTACAAAATCGTTGAAACTGTGGATGTGAAATTTGATGAAACCAATGGTTCACAGAGGGAGATTCTGCCAAGTACACTAGATGAAGCTCCTTCAAATGAGTCTATCAAGCCGATGGGAACTGGTGAAATCATGCCCTCTGAAGCACAGCCTGAAGAGGAACTTATCATCACTGCACCAAATCAACCTGAAGACAATGCTCAGACCGAAGACAATCCTCCCAATGATGACAATGATCAGCCAGAGAAAAATCTTCGTCCTGTTCATCCTCGTGTTGCAAATGAAGTTCAAATAGAGAAGATAATTTACAGCATCAATGCACCTGGTCCGCTCACTCGATCAAGAGCAACACAGCTAGCAAACTTCTGTGGGCACTTTTCATTTGTGTCAATATCAGAACCCAAGAAAGTTGCCGAAGCTTTTATGGAACCTGAATGCATTCAAGCCATGCAAGAAGAACTTCAACAGTTCAAACTGAATAATGTCTGGGAACTTGTCAAGCGACCTGATCCTCGCAAGCATAACATTATTGGAACAAAGTGGATATATCGAAACAAGCAAGATGAGCATGGTCAAGTCGTCAGAAACAAAGCACGTCTTGTGGCTCAAGGATACACTCAAGTTGAAGGAATTGACTTCGATGAAACATTTGCTCCTGTTGCTAGGCTTGAAGCCATTCAAATACTGCTAGCCTACGCTAATCATCACAACATCTTGCTATATCAAATGGATGTAAAGAGTGCATTTCTCAATGGCAAGATTGAAGAAGAAGTATATGTCGCACAACCACCTGGTTTTGAAGATCCAAAACATCCTGATATGGTGTACAAGCTAAACAAAGCACTGTATGGCCTCAAACAAGCCCCTCGTGCCTGGTATGATACAATCGAAGACTTCCTGAAGAGCAAAGGCTTCAAACCTGGATCCCTCGATCCCACTCTCTTCACGAAGACATATGATGGTGAACTGTTTGTGTGCCAAATATATGTGGATGACATAATCTTCGGCTGCACCAACCAGAAGTACAGTGATGAGTTTGGGTACATGATGCAAGAGCAATATCAAATGTCCATGATGGGTGAGCTGAAGTTCTTCCTTGGTCTTCAAATTCGTCAGCAAAGAAATGACATCTTTATATATCAAGAGAAATACCTCAAAGATTGTCTGAAGAAGTTTGGAATGGAAGACTGCAAAGGCTACACGACGCCAATGCCAGCCAAACACCATCTTGGTCCCGACGACAATGGTAAAGAGTTCGATCAAAAGGTATACCGCTCCATGATTGGTTATTTGCTTTATTTATGTGCATCTAGGCCAGATATTATGCTTAGTGTTTGCATGTGTGCTCGATTCCAAGCGGCACCAAAGGAATCACATCACTTAGCTGTGAAGCGAATTCTTCGATATTTGGCTTACACCCCAACACTCGGACTATGGTATCCCAAGGGCTCAAGATTCGATTTGGTTGGATTCTGGGATGCTGATTATGCTGGTGACAAGGTGGATCGCAAGTTAACATCAGGGACATGTCATTTTCTTGGTCGATCACTTGTCTGTTGGTCTTCGAAGAAGCAGAACTGTGTATCACTCTCAACTGCTGAATCTGAATACATTGCTGCTGGATCCTGTTGTGCTCAGCTTCTATGGATGAAGCAAACTCTCAAGGATTATGGCATCAACCTGAAACAAGTACCTCTCTTCTGCGACAACGAGAGTGCCATCAAAATAGCCAACAATCCAGTCCAACACTCGAAGACAAAGCACATTGAAATTCGTCATCACTTTCTCAGATATCATGTTATGAAGAAAGATATCGATATCATTCACGTCAACACTGAAGAGCAACTGGCTGATATCTTCACAAACCCCTTGGATGAGAAAAGGTTTTGCAAGTTACGGTGTGAGCTAAATATCTTGGAATCCTCTAATGTCCTGTGATCAAGCACGCATCCTAACACTTATGCATGTAGATGACTTAGATGTGCAACACACAAAGTAATGTATATTTTCAATCAATGAAGATTTACTCTCTGAGTGTGAATATATTAACATGGAATTTGACTTCGGAGCGCCACAATATTTGTGCATCGTGTCTGGGTCTAATACTTCATATACAGTGGGTAACGCCACCACCAACTTTCTATGTTTGAAGTGTTTCACTCAAGGCGTTATATTGCAATGACTTCGCATTTGGTTTGTCTTCAGTTTCAATTTGTCTTCATGACTTTCTGCACTATGATGATTTGATTGCTTTCTGATATATATATATATATATATATATATATATATATATATATATACTAGTGTTTTGTCTTCTACAGCATTCACTTATAGCTATGTCTTCAAGATTGAATCTTTTGAACTAAGTGAATGTGATCGGACCCTAACCTCTCTATGCTTCCTATCTCAAAATCTATCTGTCCAAATCATATGCATTCTATTGAAACTGTCGAATGTCTTCTCTGCATCCTAGTCAGCAGAAGGCAAAGAGACAAACATTAAATCTGTTCTAAATGGTTTTTTTTTTCATAAAATCCGGAGAATCCGGAACAACTCTCCGACATGCCTGGCGGGCGTGGGAACGTGGGACAACTCTGAGTATGTTGCATGCTTGCCACGTGCCCCTCACACGTGAACCGCCAGGGGCACCAGCGTAATTGCGCTGTGTCTCTCACCTACTTATAAATACTTGTCCCCTGCGGTCAAGAAATCCTTCTTCCAACTCTCCACCTCCGTCAAAACCCTAGCACCACCGCTAGCTCGCGACGACGCCGGTGATGAAGCGCTTAGCTGCCGTGACTTCTCCGACGCCGTCCTCATGCCGGACGCGGACATCATCCTCTCCGCCGTCGCCGTAGGTGTCCTCCATCGCCAAGTTAGGGCACGGTGGGCTGAACTGCTCGGTCTCCTATTCTTCCATCTAGCAGTTCTTCGTGCGGTAATTATAACTCTATTTTACCACCTTTTTGATCTTCAAGATTCATCTTGTCTACCGAAAGTAGTTTCTGTCTATCCAAGCTAGATCTATCCCGTCTGCATCTCATACTGCTTAGTCGATTCACTTAGATTTCTTGTCTAGTTTGATTCCTCACTTGTACTTATTCACGGATTGGTACAAATCTGGAACCAACTCACCTATGTAAGTGAATGTCTTTGCATCATGAGGTCAATGTCTTCAAACTGATTTATCTTCAAAATCTTCTGAGAATGCATATGACCTCTTCCCCTTCCCTCGCATCTCTAAAGCTTTCACAGGCACATGTCTATGGGAGAAGCCCTTGGTTCTCATAGTCTGCATTCGTTTGCAGAATACTTACAGCATCATATAAAGTCTCCTGAAGCCAGTTCCTGCTTGACCAGCAAGCGTAAATCTCTGAAGCCTTTGAACGTATTGAAGCCTTTCAGCTTGAAGTTCATGGCTGCAGAAAAATCAGCAAGGAAGGGTGGCAGACAGCGCAGAGAAGGAACATCTAAAGATCTGCCTGATGACTTAGCAGAAATGTACAAGACAGATCCCGAAGAAAATTATCATCAGAGAAAGACGCGAATCCAATGGATTCGACACTATTGGGTGAGGAGTGGTTCAAGTACAAGTTGTGACGAAGGAATATGCAGAGAAGCATGCCATCAAGAGACCTTGGGGTGATATCCTCTATCGAGGCCTTCAACCCAAGAGCCGAGCTGAAGCCATTGAGCAAGGCTTCTATCCTTGCATGGTCCGTGGGCCACAGCCTGCGAACGCAGATCCCACCTCACTACTATGGTGTCATGACGACCCTTTCTTCAAGCGCAACTATCAGTTTGTTGTGGCTTCGGCCAAGAAGAACAAGAAGTCCTTGGGTTTGGACTTCAACCCAGGTCCCTCTGCTCCCCGTGCTGACGGCTCCCGTGAAGCTAATCCCAATGTCATCGGCCCCTTCTCCAACCTTGACGGCCTCATCACCTACATTATGGTCCAAGGTGCCAGAGTAGATCATTCTGACAATGATGCTGACTCTGATGAAGCCCCTGCTCCTCCTCCAAAGCCGCAGAAGCAAAAGAAGTCAAAGGCTTCAACCTCAGCCGCACCTCCAAAGACTTCTCGCGTGAAGCCGCTGGCCACTGCACCTCCTGAATCTAGTGTGCAGTCTGAAGATCAATCCCGTGTCTCCAAGAGAACGGAGAAAAAGAAGCAACTTGTTAGACCATCTGATCAAAGAGCCTTGACTCCTGCCGCAATTCTGCGTGAAGAACCTATTTATCTATCAAGTGATGAAGATCTTGCTGATGATGCTCTTGAGCAGCTAATAAAGAGCAAGGAAGAAGCAGAAATCTTCAGCAACTTGCCTCTCTTTGATGTGGCCATCATTCACAATTTCATTGATGAGTGGTTCGACACCCCCAACGTCAGCTTTGAAGATTTACAGCTCCCAATTGGCCTCAGTGTCTCCTTCAATGGAGCCATTGCTTCTGAGCTAGCTCTTACTCAGCGCATAGTTGAGCTCAAGAATAAGATTGATTATGAGAAGGCTCAATTCAAGAAGCATGTGGCCAAGCTAAGTGTTCAAGACGTCAGAAACTTCAAGGTCATGCTGAATAAGCTTAAAGAAGCTTTTCTCAAGAAACGCCAAGAAGCTCAGGGCTCACGAGAGCGCATGAAGATTTTGGCTGATAAGTGTGTGCTTGCCTACAATGAGGCTGAGAAGCGCAAGTCACTTGGCCGTCCTGGCATTGACCCCAGGATGGCTGCAAAGAAGAAGAACAAGCGCCCTGCTGATCAGCATGAACCTTCAAGCCAAGAAGCCCCTCGCATTATCTTCCCAAGCAGCATGACTGGCTCGAAGCCAAAGGTCACCACAACAGCTTCAGAACAGAAGAAGACGAGGGCTGCCGAGGCGGAAGCCAGAAAGAGAAAGAATACTGAAGCCTCTGATACCGCTCCCCTCAAGAAGAAGCGCAAGACCAAGAAGACTAGGGCTGCTTCCATAGAGCCCTTAGTCATTGAACCCATTTCCGTGGTTCGCCCTGTGTCAGTACATCAAGAACGAAGAATGGTAGTCCATGAGCCTGCTCCCACAGAGGCTCATGAAGCTGAAGATATTCCAGCAGCTGAACCCAACGCTGCTGAAGACATTGGTCATGATGACAATGTAGCTGATGATGAAGTTCTTCCTCAGATCGAAAATGAAGTGGTATCATCGCCTCTTCATACGAACAACGAACTCATCAGCATTGGTCATCCTTTGACCCCAATTGCTCAGGATGCATCGTGGGCTGATCACCCACAACAACAACAAGACTCCCCCAGTACTCCCCAACAACAACAACAAGCTACACCCCCAGTGCAAGAAGAGGATGAAGACTTTCAGGCCCAGCCAACTCCATCTCCTAAGGCGAAGCCAGCATTTCGCAGGCTTCGCAAAGGACAAAGGCCTCAAGTCCCTCTGTCGAGCGTTCCAGAAGGAGAAGTGCAGCGTTCACCTGTTGCTCCAACTGTGAATGTCTTCGAGCCTGAAGCACATGCTGCTGAAGACATTCTGGCTGCATCAGCCGAAGACAATCAAGAAGAAGTGCGTGTACCAACCCCCCCAGTGATTGAAGAAGAAGCAGTTCATGATCTGAACGTGCCTGTGCCCGACCCTCCTGTTCGTAAGAGGAGGCTGACAATGTTGAGGCTGCCACCACCAACGCCAATGAAGCCAGTGACGTAGTCATGGCTGATGCTAATGTGGAGCCTGCACCAACTGGTGTGCCTGAAGCAAATGTGGCCACTAAACCTGAAACCAATGAGGATGCTGCCCCTGAAACCAATGAGGATGCTGCACTTGATGAGGTTGCTGTACCTGAAGTCAATGAGGATACTGCACCTGAAGCCCATGAGGATGCTGCACCTGAAGCAAATATGACAACTGCTCCCGAAGCACCTGTTGTGCAGCCTGATGCCTCAACTATTGCCCCTGCTCCTGTTCCGCCACCAAGGCCTTACACCATTGAGCAAGCATACAATCACGGTCAGCTTACCACTGTCCGATGGCCCATTCTGGTGCCTCCGCCCTCTGCCTCAGGACCCCAATTTGACTATCATGTTGAGCATAGGCCTCAGGTCCAGAAGCCAAAGCCCAGGTTGCCAAGGTTTCCAGGTACTGCCAACTCACCCGGGTCCTTCAATGCAAATGGCTTCAAAAGCCACAATACCTTCTTTGACAGCGCCAAGAACCCCTACTCCAAGCCAAGGATTTCATCTGATCGGTTTTGGAGCTATCAGTAGAGAAGCTATTACTCATGCGTGTTATATGATCAAGGGCGCATTTTCCCTCATATGCATCTTGATACTGAAGCCATTGCTGGACTGCCGTGCTTAGAAGAAGCACTCGATTGCTTTCGTGATGCTGGTCTGCTCCATTTTGTGACAGACAAAGAACATTGGAATGAAGAGCTATTGCTTCAATTCTATGCCACTCTGCACATTCGCGGCTACTACAGAGACATCAAGACTTGGGTTCTCGAGTGGATGACTGGAAATGTTCATCATGAAGCCAAAGCTATGGATATCATTGAGCTTACAGGGCTAGCCACTCCTGGAGAACTATATGAGCCTAACTGTCAGCTACACCGCAATGCCGTGGAGAGCATCTTTCACAAGCCAGAACCAAACATGAGCCAGATGTTGAGCATGATGAAGCCATTGCCATCTGACGCTGAGTATCCCACACATTTCTTTGTTGAAGACCTTGAGTATCTACCTCGCACCATATATCATATCATCAGGCGAACTCTATGGCCAGTCAAAGGACACTCATCAGTAGCCAAGCTTGAAGGAGCTATGAAGACTTTGGTCTTCTATATTCTCAATGGCATCAGCTTCAACACTCAGGAATTCTTCATAAGGCAACTTGCTGCTTCCGGCTCTGACCTATTTGGTCTGAAGTTTTATGCTCCATGGGTCATGCGCCTCATCAAGAGACACTCATCTGTTAATTATCAGCCCTCTGCACGCAATCACATAATCTTTCTGCCAGAGGTTGATATGTCAGTTGATGCTATATACTCTGACCCTGCCAAGACGCCACTTTTTCTTCAGAATATTGAGCACCAAAGCTTCACTCAGCCTATTGAAGGTGTTCAAGCAGCGACACGAATCTATCCACTGGCTAGTAACACTCGTCTGCCTCACAGAGCGCCCACTAAAGCCACTGAAAGCACCATTGCCCAAAGGCCTCGGAAGCATTCTCGCGTTCTCAAAGATCGAGAACTTCTTGTGGCTCTTCATCAGAAACAGGATAAGCATCATTTCTGGCTCAAGCGACAGATGCAAAGCCTCTTGGTGGATGTCAATCGCATTTGCAACCTTGCCACCAAGAATGCCTTTGTTGCTCATGAAACTTGCCGGTGATCAAGGAAGAGTTTGACCCTGCTCAGTGCTGAAGCTGATCTTCAAGACGATGGCTTCAATGAAAGATTCCAGTTTGACTCCACTCCTCCAAGGACTGCTGTCTTACGTCGCACCCCATCTCTTGAAGACTCTGAATATTCTTCTTCCGCGGCAACAGTTAATGCCAGAGTGATCGATGATGAAGATGACGCTACTTCACCACCTCCTGCTACTGCGCGCATCGACACTGCACCAAGTTCATCTGCACCGCCAACCAACGACAACGACCCAGCTGCTTCACCTACTCATGACGAGTAGATGCTCTATGTCTTCAAACCTTTTTGGTCATTACTGACAAAAGGGGGAGAAGCGTATGAGTTGATAGTCTTCAAGCGGGTTCATATGGGCGGCTGCATTATATTTTGCTGCGTGCTTACAACTCTTGCGCTTTGAAACATTTCGTTCTTTTAGTTGTAACACCTAAACTTGATGGTCGTCTGCTACTTCTGCTACTTGTTGCTTTACTCTGATGCGATGATAAATTCCGCATGTGCAATGATAACTTCCGCACTTAGATCATTCTGCAGATGTCCATTTTTCATTATGCATGTCATCCTCCTTGCTATATCATTTCATGCATGATGAATTATCTTCATAAGTTGAAGTGGGTCTCCACAAGTACAACCTGCCATGTGCATTTGCAATCCAAAAGCAAATTACTTATATGCACATCTTCAGGGGGAGCCCTTGCAACTTCTGACGACAATTGCCTATTCCCGTTGAAAACTTCAACCAGTTTGTTATCAATCACCAAAAAGGGGGAGATTGTAAGTGCATCTAGTGCCACCCCTAGTTGGTTTTGGAGTATTGATGACAAAGTTGGTTGAGGGACTAATGCGTTTGTGAGAATTGCAGGATAACGCAGGTAGTGTCCCTCATTGATTCGGTTTACCTACCGGAGATGACCCCTAAAAATGTATGAAGACATTGAAGACAATGGTGGTATGAGAAGATATTCATATTGAAGACTATGACATGAGAAGACATTGCGTGAAGACTATGGAGCGCGAAGACTGTGTGGTTTCGTTGTTTCATTTTCGTCTTTGTTGAGTCATAGGAACCACCATACTATTAAGTGGGGTCCAAGTGAACTAAGTCAGAGTGACTGAAGTGATGCTCAACCCAAATCCTATGTCTTCGAGCGAAGACAATGAGAGCAAATCTTATCCAAAGCTGGATGAGTCAGCTTTGCTTGTAGCCCAAGTAAAGTTGCCGCGTGTGTCTGAAATCTGATCGTTGGAACACATGTCAGTTCCTTAGTGACCCAGGGTCATTTTGGACAAATCAGGTCGGGTTGCCTAGTGGCTATAAATAGCCCACCCCCTACACCATAAATTGGTGGCTGCTCAGAGTTTGTGCACGGCTTTTGTCGTTTGAGAGCAACCCACCTCGAAGCATTTGAGAGAGAGAAATCCTTGCGAGGATAAAGCCCAAACACCCAGAGCCAAAGAGTGTTAGGCATCACTAAAGTCTTTCTGTCTATGTGACCTGAAGACTTATTACCCTTGAGGACTGTGAATCCTCCAGCCGGTTAGGCATCGCGTTCTGAGCATCCAAGAGTCATTGTGGATTGCCGGTGAACGAAGTCTGTGAAGGTTTGGAAGTCTCCCTTGAAGACTTACCAGAGTGATTGGACGAGGACTGGGTGTCCTTAGCTCAAGGGGAACAAGGTGAAGACACAGTCTTCTGAGTTAAATCTCAGCCTCCATAACCATACGTACAGTTGTCACAGCAACTGGAACTGGTCCAACAAATCCCGTGTCTTCAACAAGCAACTGGTTCTATCCCTTCCAACCTTACTTAAGTTTGTCTTCGTGAAGTCATTGCTTATCTGTATATCTGTTTGACTTCATTGCTTGACTACTATTGTTGATTGGCTTCACACTATCTTCCATCTTGATCCTTACTACCTAAGTGCTATTAGTCCTGTACTTTCACATCATTACATACTTGACTATGGTTTGTTTTGTGTAGTTTATCTGCCGCTGCATATGAATTAGGTTATTTCTGTTGTTTGTCTTTGAAACTTCCAAGTTTTGAAGACTTTCATAAAAATCGCCTATTCACCCCCCTCTAGTCGATACTAGCACTTTCAAGATGGAAGATAGTATGAAGCCAATCAACAGTAGTAGTCAAGCAATGAAGTCAAACAGATAAACAGATAGGCAATGACTTCACGAAGACAAACTAAAGTAAAGTTGGGAAGGGATAGAACCAGTTGCTTGTTGAAGACACAAGATTTGTTGGACCAGTTCCAGTTGCTATGACAACTGTACGTCTGGTTAGGGAGGCTGAGATTTAACTCAGAAGACCATGTCTTCACCTTATTCCCCTTGAGCTAAGGACACCCAGTCCTCGCACAATCACTCTGGTAAGTCTTCAAGGGAGACTTCCAAACCTTCACAGACTTCATTCACCGGCAATCCACAATGACTCTTGGATGCTCAGAACGCGACGCCTAATCGGCTGGAGGATTCACAGTCCTCAAGTGTAATAAGTCTTCAGGTCACACAGGCAGAAAGACTTAAGTGATGCCTAACACTCTTTGAATCTGGGTGTTTGGGCTTTGTCCTAGAAAGGATTTCTCTCTCTCAAATTCTTCGAGGTGGGTTGCTCTCAAACGACAAAAGCCGTGCACAAACTCTGAGCAGCCACCAATTTATGGTGTAGGGGGTGGGCTATTTATAGCCACTAGGCAACCCGACCCGATTTGTCCAAAATGACCCTGGGTCACTAAGGAACTGACACGTGTTCCAACGGTCAGATTTCAAATACACGCGGCAACTTTACTTGGGCTACAAGCAAAGCTGACTCATCCAGCTCTGGATAAGATTTGCTCTCATTGTCTTCGCTCGAAGACATAGGATTTGGGTTGAGCATCACTTCAGTCACTCTGACTTAGTTCACTTGGACCCCACTTAACAGTACGGTGGTTCCTATTACTCAACAAAGAAGAAAAGGACACAGCGAAACCACACAGTCTTCGCGCTCCATAGTCTTCACGTAATGTCTTCTCATGTCATAGTCTTCAATATGAATATCTTCTCATACCACCATTGTCTTCAATGTCTTCATACATTTTTAGGGGTCATCTCCGGTAGGTAAACCGAATCAATGAGGGACACTACCTGCGTTATCCTGTAATTCTCACAAACGCATTAGTCCCTCAACCAACTTTGTCGTCAATACTCCAAAACCAACTAGGGGTGGCACTAGATGCACTTACACTAAGTCAGAATGACTGAAGTGATGCTCAACCCAAATCCTATGTCTTCGAGCGAAGACAATGAGAGCAAATCTTATCCAGAGCTAGATGAGTCAGCTTTGCTTGTAGCCCAAGTAAAGTTGTCGTGTGTGTTTGAAATCTGACCGTTGGAACACGTGTCAGTTCCTTAGTGACCCAGGGTCATTTCGGACATATTAGGTCGGGTTGCCCAGTGGCTATAAATAGCCCACCCCCTACACCATAAATTGGTGGCTGCTTAGAGTTAGTGCATGGCTTTTGTCGTTTGAGAGCAACCCGCCTCGAAGCCTTTGAGAGAGAGAAATCCTTGTGAGGACCAAGCCCAAACACCCAGAGCCAAAGAGTGTTAGGCATCACTGAATTCTTTCTGCCTGTGTGACCTGAAGACTTATTACACTTGAGGACCGTGTCCTCCAGCCGGTTAGGCGTCGCGTTCTGAGCATCCAAGAGTCATTGTGGATTGCCGGTGAACGAAGTCTGTGAAGGTTCGGAAGTCTACCTTGAAGACTTACCAGAGTGATTGGGCGAGGACTGGGTGTCCTTAGCTCAAGGGGAATAAGGTGAAGACACGGTCTTCTGAGTTGAATCTCAGCCTCCCTAACCAGATGTACAGTTGTCACAACAACTGGAACTGGTCCAACAAATCTTGTGTCTTCAACAAGTGACTGGTTCTATCCCTTCCCATCCTTTACTTAGAGTTTGTCTTCGTGAAGTCATTGCCTATCTGTCGTACCTGTTTGACTTCATTGCTTGACTACTATCGTTGATTGGCTTCATACCATCTTCCATTCTGATCCTTACTACTTAGCTGCTATTAGTCCTGTACTTTCACGTCATTGCATACTTGACTATGGTTTGCTTATTGTAGTTTATCTTCCGCTGCATATCTATTAGATCATTTCTATTGTCTGTCTTCGAAACTTCCAAGTTTTGAAGACTTTTATAAAAATCGCCTATTCACCCTCCTCTAGTCGATACTAGCACTTTCACAAATCAACATTTACCCCTACTGTTTTTGTGTGTTAACATGATTAGGATACTGTGGTAATCATGTTTTTTTTGCTTTTGTTTCAATAAAGTGCCAAGTGAAGCCTTTGGGATCATGTTGGGTGATAGTTGATTTGATCTTGCTGAAAAACAGAAACTTTTGCACTCACAAAAATAATTCTTATTTTTAAAATAAGAGTGATTTTGAGTTGATTCTTTTTGCATAAGATTAATATAAAAATTGCACACGTGTTCCAATTTTTTTTGATAATTTTTGGAGTAGTATAAGTATGATTTGAGTACAGATTACTACAGACTGTTCTGTTTTTGACAGATTCTATTTTCAATGCATAGTTTGCTCGTTTTGTAGTTTCTATGGCTTATATTGCTCAATATAAATTTTAGAAATGATATGATACAGTAGGAATTGTGTGGTAACAATTATGAATCTTGTCTTTTATAGTACCAAAAGTGAAATGGTTTGCTCTTTATCATACTAACCTATCTCGCAAGGTTCCGTTAAGTTTTGTGTGGTTGAAGTTTTCAAGTTTTGGGTGAGATGTCGATATGAGGAGAATAAGGGGTGACAAGACCCTAAGCTTGGGGATTCCCAAGGCACCCCAAGGTAATATTCAAGGAAGATCCAAGCAACTAAGCTTGGGGATGCCCCGGAAGGCATCCCCTCTTTCGTCTCCAACATTATCGGTAACCTCACTTGGAGCTATGTTTTCATTCGTCACATGATATGTATTTTGCTTGGAGAGTCAATTTATTTTATTATGATTTGCTTGATGTTATTTAGAATAATGTTTTTCATCTTTTATTTCAATGAAAATGTCAAGTATAGCCTTTGCCATGCCTATTTTGAAAGTCTACTTGTTGCTGTTTTAAAACAGAAAGTTTATCGATGTTGCAAAAATTCCCTAGAAATGTCAGAATGTGATAAAATATTAAAACTTTTTGAAAATTAAGCTCTGATAAATTTTATAAAGTTTGGTGGACCTTCATAATCTTTGGATTTTAAGAAGTATTGATACTCCTGCATTCTTTACACACTGTACTGTTTTGGCAGATTGCTGTTATGTTCGCATTGTTTGCATGTGTTTCCTTGTATAATGATTCTATTTGAGGATAAGAGTATTAAATATGCAGAGGCATTTAGTATGCAATGTTGAATAATAATTTTTGTGGTTTTCTACAGTAGAGAATGATAAGGTTTTTGCATTGGTTTATACTAACTTATCTCACGAGGTCTTGTTGAGTTTTGTGTGGATGAAGTTTTTGAGATTTAGGGAAACCGTGATATGATAGGAATTAAGGAGACACAAAAGCTCAAGATTGGGGATGACTAAGTCATCCCAAGTTAATATTCCAAGAAGTCTCAAGCATCTAAGCTTAGGGATGCCCCGGCAGGCATCCCACCTTTCTTCTTCAACAATTATCGGTTAGTATCAGTTGAGCCTAAGTTTTTGCTTATTCACATGAGTTGTGCTATTCTCGGAATGTCATTTTGTTTTGTTTTTCTTGCTGTTTTAATAAAATACCTAGATTTGAAAGTTTTAAATAAAGGAGAGTCCTCAAATAACTACCCATTTACATAACTACTTGCTTGATCTTCACTTATATCTTTTTGGAGTAGCTTGTCATTTACTATTGTGCTTCACTTATATCCTA
Organism: Triticum aestivum; assembly: GCF_018294505.1. NCBI lineage: Eukaryota > Viridiplantae > Streptophyta > Magnoliopsida > Poales > Poaceae > Triticum > Triticum aestivum. The sequence goes on along the minus strand of NC_057807.1, from coordinate 133,457,318 downwards.
TGAGTAAATTGTTGAATGAATCAAATATCATGAAGTTGAACTTACATGTTCATATCATGCCTAGTAGTGGCTTCACATGGGTTTAAAAAGTGAAAGCTTTTGAAGGTTGACAATCACAATATTGGCCATACAAGCAATTCATGAATAATTAGTATAAGGAAGAGAACTTTCACGTGCAAATACACTATCTTGGAAATCTTTTGTGATTGTGAGCCCCCATCAAAATATTATATGCCAAAATTGTTGACGTTGGACAAGGAAGACAACGTAATCATTTATGTTTGTTCATATTCACATAGAAGTTATATTGTCATAGATCCTTCAACATGTGGTGCTTGCCCCCTATCTTTGCTAGACAAAAATTCCGCACCAAGTAGAGATACTACTTGTGCATCCAAAAACCATTAAACCCAAATCTTGTTTCAAGAGTCCACCATACCTACCCAAGGATTGAGCAAGATCCTTCAAGTAAGTTGTCATCGGTGCAATAAGGCAATAAAAATTACTTCTAAAAGTGTTTGATCGTTTAGTGTAAGAGAAAATTGAGCATTGTACGGACTTGCGATGACAAAGAATAAAAATGACAGACTGCATAGTAAAGGTTGCTATCATAAGGGGCAATATAACATGACGTTCTTTTGCACTAAGGGGTTGAGCATACAAACAAATAAGCGCATGGAAACCTCTGCTTCCCTTTGCGAAGGGCCTATCTTTACCTTTATGTATTTACTTTTATGCAAAGAGTCAAAGTTTTTCTCTCTATTCATTTTTGTTTTTCTCTTTTGGCAAGCATCATGTGGTGAGGAAAGATCTAGGTACATATGTCCAGTTGAATATGGGTAGCATGAGTTATTATTGTTGACATCGCCCTTGAGATGAATACGTTGGGAGGCGAAACTATAAGCCCCTATCTTTCTATGCGTCCGGTTGAAACATTTTGCTCATGTGTATGCGGTGTGTTAGCAATCATAGAATACTATATGATGGTTGAGTATGTGGAGCTCTTACTTAGACTCTGTTGAATAAGTTGAATTGCAACTGCTTGGTGACTGAGAACCTATGTTGTTGAGTTTCAAGAGAATCCATGTTTGGACCTTAACATGTGAATTGGTTGCTACTATAACATGAGAAGTTTTATAAGAAAGAATTGCTGTTGTGATTCTAGGAAAAGTGATTGAAATGTCATTGATCAAACTTGTGCACTTTGCTAGCATTCACACTTCATAAATTATTTCTTTTATCATTTACCTACTCAAGGACGAGTAGGAATTAAGCTTGGGGATGCTGATACGTCTCCAACATATCTATAATTTATGAAGTATTCATGCCATGTTTACAATAATTTTATATGGTTTTGGTATGATTTGCATGGAACTAACCCAAACAGATGTTGTTTTCAGCAGAACTACAGTGGTGTTGTTTTTTGTGCAGAAATGAAAGTTCTCCAAACACCGCGAAACTTTTTGACGACTTTTATGGACCAGAAGAGAACCATTGGGCCAGAGCAGCACCTGGGGGGGGGTGCCCCGAGGGGGCACAACCCACCAAGGCATGCCTGGCCCCCCAAGCGCGCCCTTGTGGGTTATGCCCAGCTCGTTGGCCTCCCGTACCCCTTCTTTGCCCTATAAATTCCCAAATATTCCGAAAACCCTCAGGGAGACCCTAGATCAGAAGTTCCGCCACCGCAAGCCTCTGTAGCCACTGAAAACCAATCAGGAGCCTATTCCAGCACCCTGCCGGAGTGGGAGATGATCACCGGTTGCCATCTTTATTATCCCAGCGGCCACCATGATGATGAGGGAGTAGTCCACCCTCAGGGCTGAGGGTTTGTACCAGTAGCTATGTGTTTAATCTCTCTCTCGCGTGCGATCTCTAGATGTCACGATCTTGATATATCATGGGCTTTGTTAACATAGATGGACCATATGATGTTTCTCCCCTCTCTACACTTGTTTTGATGAATTGAGTCTTTACCCTTTGAAGTTTTGTCTTGTCGGATTAAATGTTCAGATCTAAGAACACATGATATATGTCTTGCATATGAATACCCTGGTGACAATATTCACTTGATATATGTTATGGCACTCAACTTGTGGATTCCCGAGGTGACTATGGGGTAATCTATGCATTAGGGTTAATGCACGTTTTTATTATCTTTTCTCCGATAGAAACTTTGGGGGTCTCCTTGTAGTTTTTTGTGTGGATTGAGTATTATGAATCTGAAATTGTTTGATACATATCGTATAAATAACTCATGGGTTCTTGCGGTGACATTGGGGTATCTAGGTGACATTAGAGTTGGTTGATATGCATCACATGGTGTTATTTCAGTACGAACTCTTGATTAGATCGATCGGAAAGAGTAGCTTGATGTTATTTTAGTGCGAACTCTAGGATAGATTGATCGAAAAGAATAGCTTTGAGGTGGTTTCGTACCCTACAAACAATTTCTATCTTTTGTTCTCCGCTAATAGGAAGTCGGGAGTGATTCTTTATTGCACTTTGAGGGATAATCATATGATTCAACTATGTTAGCATTGTTGTATGCACCCTAGGCCTCATTTTCCATTATTGCAATACCGTTTGTGCTCCGTTTTATCATTTACTTTCCACACTAACTTTTATCACCATCTCTTCGCCGAACTAGTGCACCTATACAATTTGCTATTGTATTGGGTGTGTTGGGGACACAAGAGATTTCTTGTATTTGATTGCAGGGTTGCTTGAGAGAGACTATCTTCATCCTACGCCTCCCATAGATTGATAAACCTTAAGTCATCCACTTGAGGGAAAATTGCTACTGTCCTACAAAACTCTGCGCTTGGAGGCCCAACACATGTCTACAAGAATAAAGTTTTGTAGTAGACATAAACGTCAGGGCCACTGGGGACGACCAAGCTCTTTGTGCGGGGAGACAAAGAGCATGGCGCTCGGTGTAGCTGACGTTCTGGGGTCTTCGGGTGGTAGTGATGTGGGCGACGGCGGCAACCCACGACGCGTCAAGAATGGTGGCGACCGTTTCGATGAGTCGTGTTTGCCGGTGACTCCGTGCCCTTCCACCCGTGCCTCCGGCAGCATCACCATCCGTGTCCTCTGGGTCCTCCTTCTGCACTGGGGAATGTCGCCATCCTGATCCTGGGGAGGCGCCGGACTCCAGTCGTGCCCGCTCTCTGCCTCTTCGACCTCGGCCTGTAAGAGATGGACAAGGGCAAAGGCATCACGGGGCACTTATCCTTTTTCAATCTTAAACTTGTAGGCACTTGCCAAATTTTAATTCAAATAATGTAATCTCTCAAGTCCATGCTTGTGTTCTATAACACTTGTACTTGTATCAGCATATTAATGGAAAAGATAAACCTTGTCGAGAACTCGTACATGTATACGTCCATGCAGATAAACGAGTTTGCCCTGGCAAGCTATCCTGCCGGCCTTCTCTTTGTCTGGCGGAGAACCTTATCTGCCGGGTTATAGACAGAAGGACCAGCCCCCGCCAACTTCCCTTTACCAAAGGCAACTACAACCACCCTGACTGAAGAAACGTTCAGGTCAGGAATGGGAGCACCTAAGTGTACAAAGAGTGGCGAGGTTTTCTAATGCATAAGTTATAGCTTACAGAACACGAATGGACAAGAGGTAGAACTTATCTGTTTGGCTTGCCAGAATCGCAGTGTCGGGCAATCTTCTCATCCCTTTGTCGAAGCCAAGTCCATGGTGAGAACCTGTAACTTCATGTAAATAAGAATGAATGCATGATGCAATCCTATCTATATACATATGCATATGCTCATGAAATGCTTATGTAGTAATCTAAAATGCTCATGCATGCATGCAATCTAGTTTGGGGCCCCTCTACAACGCTTCATTATTCTTGCACGGGGTCATCACCCCGGCTTTATACAAGAGGTTACATGCAACTGATGCAAGGCTTGTACAAATGGATGGCTGCCAGGAAGGGCTCAGCAGCCTCGCGCCTTACGGGTAGAACTTGCGGAGATACTCAATATTCCATGAGTTTTGCAACAAAGTGCCATCTCTGGTCTCCAGACGGACTGCGCCAGGTCTGGTGACTCGTACTACCCGGTAAGGGCCTTCCCCCTTTGGTGACAGCTTGTGTGTACCCTTGGCGGACTGAACGCGCCTAAGGACAAGGTCACCTTCCTCAAAACTCCAGGCGTGGACCCTGCGGCTATGATAGCGGATGCAGGGCCTGCCGGCAGCGTGCAGCATGCATAGTAGCCCGGAGATGGTTCTCCTCGAGTAGCACAGCGTCGTCACGCCAGTGCTGATATTGTACGATCTCGTCATAAGCAAGCACTCGAGGTGACCCGTAAATGAGTTCCATGGGGATAATTGCTTCTGCCCCATAGACCAGGGAGAAGGGAGTCTACCCGGTAGCTCGGTTTGGTGTCATTCTGAGGGACCAGAGAACTACCGACAGCTCCTCGATCCACCGCCTATCGTGCTTCTGCAACATATCAAAGGTTCTTGTCTTGAGTCCGCATAGCACTTCAGCGTTCGCCCTCTCGGCTTGTCCCTTGCTTCGAGGGTGTGCCACAGAGGCGAATGAGATCTTGCATCCGAGGGCATGAACATATTGCATGAAGGCGTGGCTCATGAACTGGGTGCCATTTTCTATGATGATCCTTGCCGGATCTCCAAAACGACACACCAGATCTTTCAAGAACTTGATAGCTGACTGAGCAGTCACCTTTCTCACGGCAGTCACTTCCGGCCACTTTGTAAACTTGTCGATGGCAATGAATAAGAATTCAAAGCCCCCGATTGCTCGGGGGATGGGGCCTAGGATATCGAGCCCCCAGACCGAAAATGGCCATGATAGAGGGATTGTCTGAAGCTCTTGGGCAGGTAGGTGGCTTTTCTTGGAATGGAACTGGTAGGATCCACACTTAGTGACTAGCTCGACCGCATCTTGGAGGGCTGTGGGCCAATAGAGTCCTTGCCGGAATGCTTTCCCAACTAATACCCTTGATTCAATGTGGGAGCCACACATTCCTTTGTGTATCTCAGCCAGAGTTCCTTTCCTTCTTCCCGACAGACACACTTCAATTTCACACCATTGGGCCTCCTTTTGTACAGAGTGTCACCAACAAACTAATACATACTGGCCCTCCAGGCTACTCTTTCAGCTTCGTCTTGATCGCCGGGAACCTCTCCGGTTTGGAGGAAGTGGACAATGTGCATTCCCAAGTGGGATCCTATGGCTCGGCAACGAGGACCAACGACACCTCCTCTGCTGCAGGAGCACTGGCCTCGTGCGCGGGGTCCGTGGACCCGGCAGGAGGGGGTGGTCCGGTAGGCTGTGAGGAGTTGTTTCCGGTAGGGTCTCTGCCGGGAGCGGACGGCTCTACCGGGAGAGGCTTTCCGGTGTCCAACTTTCTCCTCTTCCGGGCCATTGTTGCTGGGGATACGGAGGGTTGATTAAGACGGAGAACAAAAGTCCCTGGTTCCATAGGAAGCTTCTACGCAGCACACTTTGACAGATGATCAGCTATGCCGTTTTCAGCACAGGGTACGTGCTCTGTTTGCAATCCATGAAAGTGCTCCTCCAATCTTCTCACTTCCTTGATGTATGCCTCCATTAATGGACTTTGATAGTCCTTATTAACTTGCCTCACCACCAACTGTGAGTCTCCTTGAATGATCGGCTTCTTAATTCCCAATTCCGCTGCAATCCTGAGCCTGACAAGGATCCCTTCATACTCTGATGTATTGTTGGTGGATTCTTCCCGAGCAAAATGCATCTGGACGACGTACTTCAAGTGCTCCCCAGTGGGGGCAACAAGAAGCACGCCAGCCCCCCGCACCTTGCAGGGAAAAAGCACCATCAAAATAAATAATCCATTCTTGGGGTGATTCCTTGTCGGGGACAACTGTCTCTGTCACTTCAGGGGTTGGCGTCCATTCAGCAATAAACTCTGCCAATGCCCTGCCCTGGAAGGTTGATGTGCTCTCAAACCTCAAGCCAAAGCTGGATAACTCCAAAGCTCGCTCCACTATTCTGCCGGTAGCCTCTGTTTTTCGGAGAATACGTTGCCATGGGAAACGAGTAACAACCGTGATCTCATGGGCTCGGAAGTAGTGGCGCAGTTTCCTTGAGGCCATGATGAGGCCAAAGATCAACTTTTGCACGCCAGAGTACCTTGATATAGCCCCCCTGTAACAAGGAGCTGACAAAGTACACTGGGCGCTGCACCACTTTCTTCCTCGCCGCGTCCTTAGGGTTGTCATCGTTGCCGTGCTTGCTTCTGTTCTGATCCTTTTCTGGCCCTGCTGGTCTCTGCTTGTTGGGGAACGTAGTAATTTCAAAAAATTTCCTACGCACACGCAAGATCATGGTGATGGCATAGCAACGAGAGGGGAGAGTGTATGTGCACGTACCCTCGTAGACCGTAAGCGGAAGCGTTAGCACAACGCGGTTGATGTAGTCATACGTCTTCACGATCCGACCGATCTAAGCACCGAACGTACGGGGCCTCCGAGTTCAGCACATGTTCAGCTCGATGACGATCTCTGGCCTCCGATCCAGCGAAGCTCCGGAGATGAGTTCCGTCAGCACGACGACATGGTGACGATGATGATGTTCTACCGGCGCAGGGCTTTTCCTAAACTCCGCGAAGATATGACCGAGGTGGAATATGGTGGAGGGGGGCACCGCACACGGCTAAGGAACAATCCGTAGATCAACTTGTGTGTCTATAGGGTGCCCCCTGCCCCCGTATATAAAGGAGCAAGGGGGGAGGCCGGCCGGCCCTTGGGGCGCGCCAAGGAGGGGGGAGTCCTCCTCCTAGTGGGAGTAGGACTCCCCTTTCCTAGTCCAACTAGGAAGGAGGAAGGGGGAAGGAAAGAGGGGGAGAGGGAGAGGGAAAGAGGGGTCGCGCCCCCTCCCCTAGTCCAATTCGGACTCCCCTTGGGAGGGGCGCGCCACCTCCTGGGCTGCTGCCCTCTCTCTCCCCTCAGGCCCACTAAGGCCCAATACTTCCCCGGGGGGTTCCGGTAACCCCTCCGGCACTCCAGTTTTCTCCGAAATCACCCGGAACACTTCCGGTGTCTGAATATAGTTGTCCAATATATCAATCTTTATGTCTCGACCATTTCGAGACTCCTCGTCATGTCCGTGATCACATCCGGGACTCCGAACAAACTTCGGTACATCAAAACTTATAAACTCATAATAAAACTGTCATCATAACGTTAAGCGTGCGGACCCTACGGGTTCGAGAACTATGTAGACATGACCTAGAACCATTCTCGGTCAATAACCAATAGCGGGACCTGGATGCCCATATTGGTTCCTACATATTCTACGAAGATCTTTATTGGTCATACCGCATAACAACATACATTGTTCCCTTTGTCATCGATATGTTACTTGCCCGAGATTTGATCGTCGGTATCCAATACCTAGTTCAATCTCGTTACCGGCAGGTCTCTTTACTCGTTCCGTAATACATCATCTTATAACTAACTCATTAGTTACAATGTTTGCAAGGCTTAGGTGATGAGTATTACCGAGAGGCCCAGAGATACCTCTCCGACAATCGGAGTGACAAAACCTAATCTCGAATTATGCCAACCCAACATGTACCTTCGGAAACACCTGTAGAGCACCTTTATAATCACCCAGTTATGTTGTGACGTTTGGTAACACACAAAGTGTTCTTCCGATAAACGGGAGTTGCACAATCTCATAGTTGCAGGAACTTTGTATAAGTCATGAAGAAAGCAATAGAAATATACTAAACGATCAAGTGCTAGGCTAACGGAATGGGTCGTGTCAATCACATCATTCTCCTAATGATGTGATCCCATTAATCAAATGACAACACATGTCTATGGTTAGGAAACATAACCATCTTTGATTAATGAGCTAGTCAAGTAGAGGCATACTAGTGACTATCTGTTTGTCTATGTATTCACACATGTATCATGTTTCCGGTTAATACAATTCTAGCATGAATAATAAACATTTATCATGATAAGAGGAAATAAATAATAACTTTATTATTTCCTCTAGGGCATATTTCCTTCAGTCTCCCACTTGCACTAGAGTCAATAATCTAGATTACATAGTAATGATTCTAACACCCATGGAGTCTTGGTGCTGATCATGTTTTGCTCGTGAGAGAGGCTTAGTCAACGGGTCTGCAACATTCAGATCCATATGTATCTTGCAAATCTCTATGTCTCCCACTTGGACTTGGTCCCGAATGGAATTGAAGCGTCTCTTGATGTGCTTGGTCCTCTTGTGAAATCTGGATTCCTTTGCCAAGGCAATTGCACCAGTATTGTCACAGAAGATCTTCATTGGTCCCGATGCACTAGGTATGACACCTAGATCGGAAATGAACTCCTTCATCCAGACTCCTTCATTTGCTGCTTCCGAAGCAGCTATGTACTCCGCTTCACATGTAGATCCCGCCACGACGCTTTGTTTAGAACTGCACCAACTTACAGCTCCACCGTTTAATAAAAACACGTATCCAGTTTGCGATTTAGAATCGTCCGGATCAGTGTCAAAGCTTGCATCGACGTAACCATTTACGACTAGCTCTTTGTCACCTCCATATACGAGAAACATATCCTTAGTCCTTTTCAGGTATTTCAGGATGTTCTTGACCGCTGTCCAGTGATCCACTCCTGGATTACTTTGGTACCTTCCTGCCAAGCTTATTGCTAAGCATACGTCAGGTCTGGTACACAGCATTGCATACATGATAGAGCCTATGGCTGAAGCATAGGGAACATTTTTCATTTTCTCTCTATCTTCTGCTGTGGTCGGGCATTGAGTTTGACTCAACTTCACACCTTGTAGCACAGGCAAGAATCCTTTCTTTGCCTGATCCATTTTGAACTTTTTCAAAATTTTGTCAAGGTATGTGCTTTGTGAAAGTCCTATTAAGCGTCTTGATCTATCTCTATAGATCTTGATGCCCAATATGTAAGCAGCTTCACCGAGGTCTTTCATTGAAAAACTTTTATTCAAGTATCCCTTTATGCTATCCAGAAATTCTATATCATTTCCAATTAATAATATGTCATCTACATATAAAATTAGAAATGCTACAGAGCTCCCACTCACTTTCTTGTAAATACAGGCTTCTCCAAAAGTCTGTATAAAACCATATGCTTTGATCACACTATCAAAGCGTTTATTCCAACTCCGAGATGCTTGCACCAGTCCATAAATGGAACGCTGGAGCTTGCACACTTTGTTAGCACCTTTTGGATCAACAAAACCTTCCGGCTGCATCATATACAACTCTTCTTCTAGAAATCCATTCAAGAATGCAGTCTTGACATCCATTTGCCAAATTTCATAATCATGAAATGCAGCAATAGCTAACATGATTCGGACAGACTTAAGCATCGCTACGGGTGAGAAAGTCTCATCGTAGTCAACCCCTTGAACTTGTCGAAAACCTTTTGCAACAAGTCGAGCTTTATAGACAGTTACATTACCATCAGCGTCAGTCTTCTTCTTAAAATCCATTTATTCTCAATGGCTTGCCGATCATTGGGCAAGTCAACCAAAGTCCACACTTTGTTTTCATACATGGATCCCATCTCAGATTTCATGGCCTCTAGCCATTTTGCGGAATCTGGCTCATCATCGCTTCCTCATAGTTCGTAGGTTCATCATGGTCAAGTAACATGACTTCCAGAATAGGATTACCGTACCACTCTGGTACGGATCTTACTCTGGTAGACCTACGAGGTTCAGTAGAAACTTGATCTGAAGTTTCATGATCATTATCATTAGCTTCCTCACTAATTGGTGTAGTTGTCACAGGAACCGGTTCTCGTGATGAACTACTTTCCAATAAGGGAGTAGATATAGTTATCTCATCAAGTTCTACTTTCCTCCCACTCACTTCTTTTGAGAGAAACTCCTTCTCTAGAAACGATCCATTCTTAGCAACGAATGTCTTGCCTTCGGATCTGTGATAGAAGGTGTACCCAACAATCTCTTTTGGGTTTCCTATGAAGACACATTTCTCCGATTTAGGTTCGAGCTTATCTGGTTGAAGTTTCTTCACATAAGCATCGCATCCCCAAACTTTAAGAAACGACAACTTTGGTTTCTTGCCAAACCATAGTTCATAAGGCGTCGTCTCAACGGATTTTGATGGTGCCCTATTTAACGTGAATGCGGCCGTCTCTAAAGCATAACCCCAAAACGATAGCGGTAAATCGGTAAGAGATATCATAGATCGCACCATATCAAGTAAAGTACGATTACGACGTTCGGACACACCATTTCTTTGTGGTGTTCCAGGTGGCGTGAGTTGCGAGACTATTCTGCATTGTTTCAAATGTAAACCAAACTCGTAACTCAAATATTCTCCTCCACGATCAGATCGTAGAAACTTTATTTTCTTGTTACGATGATTTTCCACTTCACTCTGAAATTCTTTGAACTTTTCAAATGTTTCAGACTTGTGCTTCATTAAGTAGATATACCCATATCTGCTCAAATCATCTGTGAAGGTGAGAAAATAACGATATCCGCCACGAGCCTCAACATTCATCGGACCACATACATCTGTATGTATGATTTCCAACAAATCTGTTGCTCTCTCCATAGTACCGGAGAACGGTGTTTTAGTCATCTTGCCCATGAGGCATGGTTCGCAAGTACCAAGTGATTCATAATCAAGTGATTCCAAAAGTCCATCAGTATGGAGTTTCTTCATGCGCTTTACACCGATATGACCTAAACGGCAGTGCCACAAATAAGTTGCACTATCATTATCAACTCTGCATCTTTTGGCTTCAACATTATGAATATTTGTATCACTACTATCGAGATTCAATAAAAATAGACCACTCTTCAAGGGTGCATGACCATAAAAGATATTACTCATATAAATAGAACAACCATTATTCTTTGATTTAAATGAATAACCGTCTCGCATCAAACAAGATCCAGATATAATGTTCATGCTCAACGCTGGCACCAAATAACAATTATTCAGGTCTAAAACTAATCCCGAAGGTAGATGTAGAGGTAGCGTGCCGACCGCGATCACATCGACTTTGGAACCATTTCCCACGCGCATCGTCACCTCGTCCTTGGCCAGTGCTCGCTTATTCCGTAGTCCCTGTTTCGAGTTGCAAATATTAGCAACAGAACCAGTATCAAATACCCAGGTGCTACTACGAGCTCTAGTTAGGTACACATCAATAACATGTATATCACATATACCTTTGTTCACTTTGCCATCCTTCTTATCCGCCAAATACTTGGGGCAGTTCCGCTTCCAGTGACCAGTCTGCTTGCAGTAGAAGCACTCAGTTTCAGGCTTAGGTCCAGACTTGGGTTTCTTCTCTTGAGCAGCAACTTGCTTGCTGTTCTTCTTGAAGTTCCCCTTCTTCTTCCCTTTGCCCTTTTTCTTGAAACTGGTGGTCTTATTGACCATCAACACTTGATGCTCCTTCTTGATTTCTACCTCCGCAGCTTTTAGCATTGCGAAGAGCTCGGGAATAGTCTTGTTCATCCCTTGCATATTATAGTTCATCACAAAGCTCTTGTAGCTTGGTGGCAGTGATTGGAGAATTCTGTCAATGACGCTATCATCCGGAAGATTAACTCCCAGTTGAATCAAGTGATTATTATACCCAGACATTTTGAGTATATGCTCACAGACAGAACTATTCTCCTCCATCTTGCAGCTGTAGAACTTATTGGAGACTTCATATCTCTCAATCCGGGCATTTGCTTGAAATATTAACTTCAACTCCTGGAACATCTCATATGCTCCATGACGTTCAAACGTCGTTGAAGACCCAGTTCTAAGTCGTAAAGCATGGCACACTGAACTATAGAGTAGTCATCAGCTTTGCTCTGCCAGACATTCTTAACGTCGTCAGTTGCATCAGCAGCAGGCCTGGCACCCAGCGGTGCTTCCAGGACGTAACTTTTCTGTGCAGCAATGAGGATAATCCTCAGGTTACGGACCCAGTCCGTGTAATTGCTACCATCATCTTTCAACTTTTCTTTCTCAAGGAACGCATTAAAATTCAACGAAACAACAGCATGAGCCATCTATCTACAAACAAACATAGACAATCAAAATACTATCAGGTACTAAGTTCATGATAAATTTAAGTTCAATTAATCATATTACTCAAGAACTCCCACTTAGACAGACATCTCTCTAGTCATCTAAGTGATTACGTGATCCAAATCAACTAAACCATAACCGATCATCACGTGAGATGGAGTAGTTTTCAATGGTGAACATCACTATGTTGATCATATCTACTATATGATTCACGCTCGACCTTTCGGTCTCCGTGTTCCGAGGCCATATCTGCATATGCTAGGCTCATCAAGTTTAACCTGAGTATTCTGCGTGTGTAAAAACTGGCTTGCACCCGTTGTAGATGGACGTAGAGCTTATCACACTCGATCATCACGTGGTGTCTGGGCACGACGAACTTTGGCAACGGTGCATACTCAGGGAGAACACTTCTTGATAATTTTAGTGAGAGATCATCTTAAAATGCTACCGTCAATCAAAGCAAGATAAGATGCATAAAGGATAAACATCACATGCAATCAATATAAGTGATATGATATGGCCATCATCATCTTGTGCTTTTGATCTCCATCTCCAAAGCACCGTCGTGATCACCATCGTCACCGGCGCGACACCTTGATCTCCATCGTAACATCATTGTCGTTTACGCCATCTATTGCTTCTACGACTATCGCTACCGCTTAGTGATAAAGTAAAGCAATTACAGGGCGTTTGCATTTCATACAATAAAGCGACAACCATATGGCTCCTGCCAGTTGCCGATAACTTCGGTTACAAAACATGATCATCTCATACAATAAAATATAGCATCACGTCTTGACCATATCACATCACAACATGCCCTGCAAAAACAAGTTAGACGTCCTCTACTTTGTTGTTGCAAGTTTTACGTGGCTGCTACGGGCTTAGCAAGAACCGTTCTTACCTACGCATCAAAAAAACCACAACGATAGTTCGTCAAGTTGGTGCTGTTTTAACCTTCGCAAGGACCGGGCGTAGCCACACTCAATTCAGCTAAAATGAGAGAGACAGACACCCGCCAGCAACCTTTAAGCACGAGTGCTCGTAACGGTGAAACCAGTCTCGCGTAAGCGTACGCGTAATGTCGGTCCGGGCCGCTTCATCTCACAATACCGCTGAACCAAAGTATGACATGCTGGTAAGCAGTATGACTTGTATCGCCCACAACTCACTTGTGTTCTACTCGTGCATATAACATCAACGCATAAAACCTAGGCTCGGATGCCACTGTTGGGGAACGTAGTAATTTCAAAAAAATTCCTACGCACACGCAAGATCATGGTGATGGCATAGCAACGAGAGGGGAGAGTGTATGTCCATGTACCCTCGTAGACCGTAAGTGGAAGCGTTAGCACAACGCGGTTGATGTAGTCGTACGTCTTCACGATCCGACCGATCTAAGCACCGAACGTACGGGGCCTCCGAGTTCAGCACACGTTCAGCTCGATGATGATCTCCGGCCTTCGATCCAGCGAAGCTCCGGAGATGAGTTCCGTCAGCACGTCGGCGTGGTGACGATGATGATGTTCTACCGGCGCAGGGCTTCGCCTAAACTCCGCGACGATATGACTGAGGTGGAATATGGTGGAGGGGGGCACCGCACACGGCTAAGGAACGATCCGTAGATCAACTTGTGTGTCTATAGGGTGCCCCCCTGCCCCCGTATATAAAGGAGCAAGGGGGGAGGCCGGCCAGCCCTTGGGGCACGCCAAGGAGGGGGGAGTCCTCCTCCTAGTGGGAGTAGGACTCCCCTTTCCTAGTCCAACTAGGAAGGAGGAAGGGGGAAGGAAAGAGGGGGAGAGGGAGAGGGAAAGAGGGGCCGCGCCCCCTCCCCTAGTCCAATTCGGACTCCCCTTGGGAGGGGGCGCGCCACCTCCTGGGCTGCTGCCCTCTCTCTCCCCTCAGGCCCACTAAGGCCCAATACTTCCCCGGGGGGTTCCGGTAACCCCTCTGGCACTCCGGTTTTCTCCGAAATCACCCGGAACACTTCTGGTGTCCGAATATAGTCGTCCAATATATCAATCTTTATGTCTCGACCATTTCGAGACTCCTTGTCATGTCTGTGATCACATCTGGGACTCCGAACAAACTTCGGTACATCAAAACTTATAAACTCATAATAAAACTGTCATCGTAACGTTAAGTGTGCGGACCCTACGGGTTCGAGAACTATGTAGACATGACCTAGAACCATTCTCGGTCAATAACCAATAGCGGGACCTGGATGCCCATATTGGTTCCTACATATTCTACGAAGATCTTTATCGGTCATACCGCATAACAACATACGTTGTTCCCTTTGTCATTGATATGTTACTTGCCCGAGATTTGATCGTCGGTATCCAATACCTAGTTTAAACTCGTTACCGGCAAGTCTCTTTACTCGTTCCCTAATACATCATCTTATAACTAACTCATTAATTACAATGCTTGCAAGGCTTAGGTGATGAGTATTACCGAGAGGGCCCAGAGATACCTCTCCGACAATCGGAGTGACAAAACCTAATCTCGAATTATGCCAACCCAACATGTACCTTCGGAAACACCTGTAGAGCACCTTTATAAATACCCAGTTACGTTGTGACGTTTGGTAACACACAAAGTGTTCTTCCGGTAAACGGGAGTTGCACAATCTCATAGTTGTAGGAACTTTGTATAAGTCATGAAGAAAGCAATAGCAATATACTAAACGATCAAGTGCTAGGCTAACGGAATGGGTCATGTCAATCACATCATTCTCCTAATGATGTGATCCCATTAATCAAATGACAACACATGTCTATGGTTAGGAAACATAACCATCTTTGATTAATGAGCTAGTCAAGTAGAGGCATACTAGTGACTATCTGTTTGTCTATGTATTCACACATGTATCATGTTTCCGGTTAATACAATTCTAGCATGAATAATAAACATTTATCATGATATGAGGAAATAAATAATAACTTTATTATTGCCTCTAGGGCATATTTCCTTCACTGCTCACTCTCTTTCTCATCCACTTCTCGCTGTGCTACTAAGGCTGCACTGACCACTTGATTTGTTGCCGCCAAGTACAACAACAACGGCTCCTGAGGCTTGGGTGCAACCAGGGTAGGCACAGAGGAAAGGTACGTCTTTAGCTCTTGCAAAGTTGCATCTGCTTCAGGGGTCCATTTCATGGGCCTGCCTTCTTCAGAATTTTGAAGAACGACATGGCACACTCGACAGACTTGGAGATGAATCTGCTAAGCACGACAACGCATCCCGTCAGGCGCCTCACATCTTCGATTGTTCTTGGCGTTTGGATCTGCTCAATGGCCTTGATCATGTTGGGATTGGCTTCCATCCCCTTGTGGGACACGATGTATCTAAGTAGCTTGCCGGAGGGGACGCCAAACACACATTTCTCTGGGTTTAGCTTCAAGTTGATCTTGCACAGATTTGCAAATGTCTCATCTAAATCCTGAATGAGAGTTGCCTGCCTTTGGTTTTGACCACAATGTCATCCATGTAAGCCTCAATGATTCTGTGTAGCTGAGGTTCGAAACCAATCTGGACTGCCCTTGCAAAGGTGGACCACGACATGTGGACAAAGCAATACGTACCACATGGAGTGATGAATGACATCTTCTCCTCGTCCTCCTTTGACATGAAGATCTGGTGGTATCTAGAATAGGCGTGCAGAAATGAGAGCAAATCACAACCTGAGGTGAAATCCACTATCTGACCAATATGCAACAAGGGGAACAGGTCCTTCGGGCAAGCCTTGTTGAGGTCTGTGAAGTCAATGCACATCCTCCATTTCCCGTTCACCTTCCGGACTACCACTGGGTTTGCTAGCCAAGTGGGATGTAGCACTCCTCTGACCAAACCAGCTACTTCAAGTTTCTTGATCTCTTCTGCAATGAACTGCTGCCTCTCCAAGGCCTGCTTTCGGACTTTCCGCTTAACAGGTCTGGCATGTGGGCAGATAGCAAGGTGGTGCCTCGATTACCTTTGTGGGAACACCGGAGATATCAGATGGTTGCCAAGCAAACACATCGATATTCGCCCGCTGGAAGGCAACGAGCATGCTTTCCTATTTTTCATCAAGGGTGGCGCTGATGGTGAAAGTGCTGTCAACGCCAACTAGCGCTGTCGGGACCTTTTTCACTTGTGGAGCAGCAACCATAGATCTCCTGCTGTTGGAACACTCTGGCATGTTGTCAATGGCTGCCGTGCACTCAGAGGGGGCACGCTTCCCGGAATCTTTGCCAGAGGCCCTACAATCATGTTTCTTCCCTTTGCTTCTTACTGCGCTTCTTAGACTTCTTCTGACTGGTGGATTCATCATCATCCTCTGAATCAACACCAATGCAATCTTCTTCTCCAGGCAACTTCCTCCCTTCCTCCATCCGGGCACACTTATCCGCTAGGGTGTACAGCTCCTTCATAGTCTTGGGCAACCGCACATTCATCTTGGCACGAATTCGGCGATTGTGCATATTAGACTGGAAGGCAGCTATCACAACTGCCGGATGGATATTTGGAATATTCTATGAACTTTACCAAACCTCTGCAAATACTTACGAAGGGTTTCTCCTTCCTTCTGCTGGAGAAGCTGTAGATCGCCGGGGCGGCCCGGCACCTGGTGGCCCCTGGTGAAAAGCGCCGATGAACTCGTGGCACAGATCTGCCCACGATGAAATGGAGTTCTTCGGTAGGTGCATCAGCCAGGACCTCACGTTGGACTTGAGTGCCAATGGGAAGTAGTTGGCGAAGACCTTCTCATCTCTTTCCTCGGCAGCCTGAATAGCGATGGTATAGATGCTCAGGAACTCTGCTGGGTTTAGCCTTCCGTCGTACTTCTCAGGTATCTCTGGCTTGAACGTGCGAACGGACGACCAACAGACTTGTCGCAGCTCATGGGTGAAGGTAGGGCAGCCAACCTTGAAGGGTAGGAGCCCATCAGCACCAAGAGTGGGCTCGTCGACGTCAGGGCCGCCGCGCCCGTCGGCTCGGAGGAGGTTGTCGCGGCGTTGCTCGACGATGCACACATCTCCTCTCTGCCCATCTTCCAGGGTTCGCCATTGGCCTGGACATGCCCAAGGATCAGAAGAGGCCATCGAGGCACCATCAAGGTCTTGATCTGGTCGCGCCCGTGCCGGTCGCTGTGGCGGGGATTGCACCATGGGGACGGCCTCCCCCGTGCGGGCAGCGGCATAGGCTGTTGCCGTGGCTTGAGGAGGTCGTGGTGGGGTAGCTCGTTGTGAGCTTTCGACTTCGGTGAAACCGAGCAGGCTTTGGATGGTGGCACGCCACTCATCCATCTGCTCGGCCGCTGGTGGAAACCTCAGCAGAAGCTGAGCCCGCGCCATGGCCTCCGAGGCTGTGCTTGGCATAGATGATGACGATGTCAATCACGCATCGCCCAACTCCTGGCGGAGCCAGCGGCAGTTGCACTGTGCCCCCGCTGCTATGGTGCAACCACCTGAGCAGGAGGGTGGCAAGGTGGAGGTGCTTGAGGGCCAACAAACCCGTTGGGCGCACCAGTTCGGTTGGCCTGCTCTGGGGAGAGCGCACGCGCAGTAGTTGTTCATGCGGCGAGGACGGCCATAGGGCGGTGGCTCGCCTCGGACCGAGTGCCATCACTGAGGCTGCGTCCGTCAATGGTCGGAGCATGGCCATCGAGGTGTTGCTGAAGTCGTTCTCCTCCGACATCTTTTGCTCCCGCATCGGCCGCGAGGGGGATGGTGGCAGTGCCGCGTGCTCTAGCCACACCCCCTGCAACATTCGCTTCCTCATGCGTCTCCGCGTCCCCCGCAGCATTGGAGGCCGCGAGTTGTGGAGCCTTCGAGGTGGATGGATGAGCTGATGGAGCTGATTTCTTCTTGGGCGCCATGGTTGATGGCGCTGTCGACGATGCGGATGGCGATGAAGATGACGCGCTGCTTACGTCTTCAGGTTCGTGAAAGCGGTCCCCTACACTACAAGAAAAAGACACATCCGTGGCATTTTGGGCCGAACGAAATTTTTTCTGTCATACATATGACACTTCTATGACGATAATTGTGACAAAACCCGGTATCATCATAGATGTGGTGGGCTCCTACTTCTATGACAAAAAATCATGACAGAAAATGGGCTTTTCGTCCTGGGCGGGCCGGAGACGCAGCTGCATGACATTCTTTGGGCCATCCATGACGGAAAAAACCGTGGTAGAAGCGAGGGGGAGGAAAATTTTGGGGAGTTGCCGGTTACGGTGGGAGGTCGAGGGCCGAGCGATGCGCGTTTCTCTCGTACAGGTACGCGCGTGTGTGCGAGGCGTTGGCTCTAACTGAACCCGAGTGAGGCATTGGGCTCTAACTGAACCCGAGCGATTGCACTGTAGGCTACGCGTTACTGAATCCGAGCGATCGATCGATGGCTGTTAACTGAACCCGATTGAGCGATTCCTTCGCTACTGCTGCTAACTAAAGCCGATCGATAGGATGAACAGTGAGCATTGCGGGGGCGGTTTGGATGAACAGTGAGCGGTGGCGTTGCCTCTGGATGAACATGACCCTGTGGTGTGGAGGGCTGGATGAACAGTAGACGGTGGAGGGGTGCCCGTGGAGGGGTGGTTGAACAGGACCCCGTGGTGTGGAGGGCTGGATGAACAGTAGACGATGGAGGGGTGCCCGTGGAGGGGTGGTTGAATAGTAGCCGGTGGAGTAGCGCGCGGTGGAGGCTGGATGAACAGGAGCCCGTGGAGGTTGGAGGAGGTCGACGGTAGCCCGTGGAGGCTGGAGGAGGTCAACGGTGGAGATGAACAGTATCCCGTGGAGTCCCGTTTTACGGTACGCCACACCCCTCCTGATGAACAGGACCCACGTTTCGACCGTAGGAGGTCCGTTTCGTCCGTTTTGCGGTATGCCACACCCCTCCCGATGAACAGGACCCCTGTTTCGACCGTAGCAGGTCCGTTTCGTCCGTTTTGCGGTACGCCACACCCCTCCCGATCAACAGGACCCCCGTTTCGATCGTAGGAGGTCCGTTTCGTCCGTTTTGCGGTACGCCACACGCCTCCCGATCAACAGGACCCCCATTTAGACCGTAGGAGGTCCGTTTCGTCCGTTTTGCGGTACGCCACACCCCTCCCGATCAACAGGACCCCGTTCCGAACGTGGCCGGTCGAACACAAGGTCGTTTCCTCTGTTCTGTGGTACGCCAGGCCTCGTTTCCATCGCCTATTCCATCCAAGCCGGTTGGTCCCACGCGTTCCGTTGCCTCCCGATGAACACGACGCATTCCGTTGCCTCCCCATGAACACGGCACATTCCGTTGCCTCCCCATGAACACGACGACGACGCTGTTTCTCCGTTCCGACCCAGCCATGTACATGAGCCCTCGCCGTACGTATGCGCGAGTAGGCGTTCGAGACCCCGCCCGTATGTACACATACGTTGCCGTATTTTCTTTCTTGCACCCTGGCCACTATACGTACGTGTACATGCTACGTGCGCGCCTCTACTATGATATGTGCGCGCCTCTACATCCACCAGTGTATATGTACGTACACGTTCGCGACCAGAATGACAACGCTACGTACGCTTCGACCAGGTGGGTCCCGACTGTCAGGCACTTCCTTGCTTGCGAAGATGTAGCTGGTGGGTCCCAGCAGCCAGGGGGGGGCGAATTGTTTTGGTTTTTTTTGCCCGGATGCACTTCCTTGCATGTGAAGATGTAGCTGGTGGGTCCCAGTAGTCAGGGGGGCGAATCGTTTTTTGCCCGGACGCACTTCCTTGCGTGCGAAGGTGTAGCTGGTGGGTCCCAGCAGTCAGGAGGGTAACATTTTTTTCATGAAATACGATGGCCCGTCCTGTGGGTCCCTGCTGTCAGGTGGAGGAATCACTATTTTCCGCGTAATAAGGAGGCACTTCCTTGCTGCGGCCGTGGACCCAGCTGTCAGCCTCTCCACGTACAGTCCACGTTCGATGGAAGTCGTTCCTTCACCATGTTGACCACGCCTCACCGAGAGCACCAGGGCGGTGGACGACGGCGAGGCCTAGGAAGGGGACGACGCAGAGCCGGTGAAGATGCGGCAGTGGATGGCCACGCTGAGAGGAGTATGAGGGTTCACTCGTTCGGCTGCGTTGTGAGGCTGCCGTCGCCGCAGGGCCTGGCTAGTGATGGGAATAGTAGGGGGCGGTGAGGCCTCCGTGACAGCACAGCCGGCCACAGGAGGCAGGAGCAAGCGGCACGACCGGCGCTGCTTTGGGCGGCTAGAGCAAGAAGACCAGAGGTTGAAGAAGCACTACGGCCGTTGGATGGACATCGTACGGTCACTGGAGCTAGAATCGTTCATATTGACTAAGTTGACAAAGCCCTCCGTCCCCGTCAACTAAGTAGGCCCACAAGTCAGCCTCCCACCAAGGTGGGTCCCAGCTAGCAGGGGGGTATTCATTTTTTTGTGCGTAATGAAGAGGCACTTCCGGTGGGTCCGAGCAAACAACGGGGGGAATGTTTTTTTCGTTAAATACGGTGGCTCGTCCGTTGGGTCCCAGCAGTCAGGGGGGAAACGTTTTTTTGTGAAATAAGGTGGCCCGTCTGGTGGGTCCCTGCTGTCAGGTGGAGGAATAATTATTTTGCGCGTAATAATGAGGCACTTCCTTGCGGCCGCTGTGGACCTAGCTGTTAGCCTCTCCACGTACAGTACTCTTCCGATGGAAGTCGGTCGTTGACCACGTTGATCACGCCGCGTTGAGAGCACCAGGGCGGTGGACGACGGCAAGGCCTAGGAAGGGGACGATGCGGAGCCGGGGAAGATGCAGCAGTGGAAGCCCACGCGGAGAGGAGTACGAGGGTTCACTGGTTCGGCTGCGGTGTGAGGCTGCCATCGCCGCAGAATAACATGGGGTGTGGGTGAGTGGAGGGATGGCCTGGCCAGCGGTGGGAGTAGTATGGGGGCGGTGAGGCCTCCGCGGCAGCACAGCCGACCACGGGAGGCAGGAGCGGGTGGCATGACCGGCGCTGCTTTGGGCGGCTGGACCAAGAAGACCATAGGTTGAAGAAGCACTACAGCCGTTGGATGGACATCATACGGTCACTGAAGCTAGAATCATTTATATTGACTAAGTTGACAAAGCCCTTGGTACGCTCCAACTTAGTAGGCCCACAGGTCGGCCTCCGAAATGGTGCGCCCCAGATGTCAGGGGGAGGAATCATTTTTTGGGCGGCCGAAGCTAAGAATATCCGAGATTGAAGAAGAAGCACGACATCCGTTGGATAGACATCCAACGACCACTGCTGCTAGAACCGTGTGTTGAGTATAATAAGTTGACAAAGCCTTGCATATGCGTCAACTTATTTTTTTAGGGGACGCGCACTTAGTAGGCCCACAAGTGTGTGGCAGAGAACTTATAGCCCATTTGCGTTTTGTAAGAATGTACAACCCATTTTTGAATTCTAATGGAATTTACAACAGCCCATTTACAGTTTGACAAAAGTACAACCCATTTTCTAGCTAGGACAACGATTAATAATTTCAACCAACCGTTGAAGACAGAATTCAATAAAATTTCCCACATTTTGATGGGATCCAAAATATTTTTATCCCAAAATTTCTAGTTAGATTAAATATAAATTTGTATTATGTAAAAATCCAACTAAACATTGCACGTGCAACAATAAAAATTTAAGATTTTCAAAATCCATAAATAATATTTTATAAACTAATTTCGTGTTTGGTGCATTTTTTTATAGTTACTGCCCAGTTTTTATAATTACATCCCATTTATTATTTTTTAAAGTCCATTTTCCTATTAAGCCTAATGCATCCCTCCTAGGAAAGATTTGCAGCCCAGCGGGGTGGAGAATAACAAGTTGACCTTGCCTGGGTATTCCTCAAAAAGACGTACAGCTGGGCTAGCCATTTTCATCTTGAAAAAATTAGTATCTGGGCTGGATATCTGGCCTGGGCTAGACGGGCCATAGCCCGCCCAGTTAATACCATGCTCTCCTTTGAACAATAACGAAATTGTCGCCAAGAAAAACTCTGCAGTGCTCACGCCTCAAAAACACAAATACTGCTCGAGCTGCTTGGTCCCAGCTGTCGGCCGCACCTTGTGCAATTCTCTCGTTTATATTGACTACATAGGTTGACAATGGTGTGGGACCGTGATGTTAGGAAACCAGGAGAAAACAAAAAAAAATATAGTTGTACATAATAAGGAGGCACTTGCGTATGTACGGCTATGGCCCTAGTCGGTCCCTAGTGTCATCCAGTCAAAATAAAGTCATCTCCTGAATCCTCATGTTCGTTGACCATGTTAACAATGCTCGGCGCCATGGTGAGCGCAACAACTCAAAGGACAACGGAGAGGGCCTCGCGGCCCTATGGAGGTCTGACACAGCGCCTGCTGCTCATTCAGGAAGCCAGGATCATCGGACACCTATGAGCACCTTCGAGAAACTGAGACGACATGAAACGGTAAGGCCGCGCTTGGGAGCTCTGGTTTATTTCAAACCTGTATTAACATACAAGTGTAATTTACTCGTCATCAGAAACAACGTGTAAAATACAGGCGTAATGAAACCGAGGGCCCGAGGTCTGTAAGTAAAACCGGCGGGTTACACATGTAATTTGAGAGACCAGTGTATATTTTACGAGCACTGCTATATGGACGACATTACCAAACGATACATGCATGACGTGCGTATCATGCCATCCATGGGCAAGGCTGAAACAACAGCTAACGGCTGGATTAGCAACCATCCGAGTGTCGTTCAGCGTTTTTATCATGTGGGAAGTACTTCCGATATTTTACTAGTCGAAATCGACCAACCAAGCGCCTTCGCCCGAGACCATCTACTTTAATTTACAAGTGTCAGTTTTACAAGCGGTTTTGGTTGGAAAACGATGATCCAATCACGGCCTAATATCATGAGTTGGTCGGAAGATCATATGGTTTCACGTCTAACCTATCCGACATGTCGTATAGGCTATGAATGAAACATCAGACGATGAACTTCTTATGCACAGAAACAACAGAAGAGGATGATCTTCTTAACAAGCAAATCACTGGCATTAGATCGACATGCAAAACAATACGAAGCATTATTCTCAGGAGGCACGGTGAACAGCTCGTGATGCCGCATGCCACAACATTCCAAGCTCAACTTTGCAATCAAACACAAGGCCTGGCATTACATAGACAATATTCAGAACAAACTCTTAACACAGGAATATCTCAGCAGAGTAACTATTTACTTCTAAACTGAACACAGGAATAGGAAAAAACACTCGATGCTGCTCACAGCAAGGGCGTCCCACTCAAAAATATCAAATGCATGTCTTTTGGCTAACATCAATGAGCAAATTTTGACAAGGTTTTCCAATTCCAATATATTAAACTAATGTCTTCTTGCTAACATCAATGATTAAACTTTAACAAACTTTTCCCATTCGAAATATGTAATGCCTATGATCGTGGAGTCCTGTCGTAGCTTCTTGTACTTGTTTGGGCACTTTTTGCCCAGGGCACTCCACGTATTGTTAAATTGCCAATGGTCTCTGCAGACTAGTCATGTCACCGGTGTCTAATAATACTCTGTAAAGCTTCTCGGTCATTCCTTCTGTAATGATCGCAAACAGTGACTGCTTCTTTCTGCAAAGTGAAACGACCAACTGGACCCAGTAACGCAGCAATTTGCCTTGGACACATTGGCTCCTTTTGTGCAGTTCAACTAAAATCGAAGTCGGAATAAAACCGATCTTTAATTTTGATACCCCTGTAAGCAACAATAGGTATAAGGGAAACAATTACTGAGAAATAACGGTTGATGACTTGTCTTAATGGGAAACAAAGCAGGAGAGTAGCAATTCTCCATGAGTGTTATTCATTCATATTGACTGAGACATTATCTTAACAATGCCTTGTTTCAACATGTATAAAGAACGACAAAGCAGAAACGTACCGTTCCTAAAACAATGCAACTGATTCATTTTAACAGAGACATTATCTTAACAATACCTTGGTTAAACATGTAGAAAGAACTACAAAGCAGGATAGTACCATTCCTAACAAGTGTTGCAGTTTTGAACTAAGATTCAGTAGTTAATTAATTCTGAGAGTGGCATTGCTTAATTTTACCAGCGGCATTAGATTAATGAAAAGCATAAACAATTCCAGGGGAGAGTGGGCGCAACAACAATATGTGCTTCCATCTACTTATAAAGGGGGTGATGCAGAGTTTGTTGTAACAAAGGAACAAGCATCATGTCTGGGTTGGTC
Source organism: Triticum aestivum (assembly GCF_018294505.1). Classification (NCBI taxonomy): domain Eukaryota; kingdom Viridiplantae; phylum Streptophyta; class Magnoliopsida; order Poales; family Poaceae; genus Triticum; species Triticum aestivum. Next base: position 133,432,996 of record NC_057807.1, on the reverse strand, counting down.
CCACTTTTGTTCACTATTTAATGGGAAAAGACAGCAATACAATAGCTTCAATTCAACATTTATTTAAAACAGTACCAATACAAGTAGCACAACATCTCAAAGCACACTGCACAATCATGTGGATGAAGGCCTGTACTGACCTTTCATGAGAACACCAGGATAAAATACGAATCTGCCAACACGAATAGGAAATCCAATCTCGTTTTGTGCAGTTGCACTGAAATCAAGCAAAGTGTTTCGCGTAGTGAAGCAAAATGTTGCAATAGCAACAAGTTGAATAGATATACCTGTTTAAACAGAGGTAGAAAAGGAATCAATTACTGGCTAATAAAGGAGGATGAAACATGCGGCCACAAAAATGGTAATCCCGCCAATCCCTAACAAGTGTTGCAGTTTTGAAATAAGATTTAGTAGTTAATTCTGAGAGTGGCATCAATTATTGGCTTATAAAGGGGGTGATGCTGAATTTGTTGTAACAAAGCAACAAGCATCATGTCTGGGTTGGTCCCATTTTTGTTCACTACTTAATGGGAAAAGATAGCAATACAATAGCTTCAATTCAACATTTATATAAAACAGTACCAAAACAAGTAGCACAACATCTCAAAGCACACTGCACATCATGTGGTTGAGACCAAGATTTGAAACAACTCGCCACGAAGACTGGAAACAAATCTTGATCTCCTTTGTGCAGTTCCACCAAAACTAAGCAAAGTCACCGGTGTGACATTCAAGTTGAACTACACAAAACACTCTTAAAACATAAGTGTTTCGAGTAGCGAAGCAAAATGTCGCAATAGCAACAAGTTGAATCGATACCCCTGTTTTAACAGAGGCAAAAAAGGAAACAATTACTTGCCGATAAAGGAGGATGAAACAAACGGTGACAGAAAGAAGCATCTAACTTATCTTGGATGGAAAACAAAGTAGGATAGTAGCATTTCTAAAACAGTTGCATTGATTCATATTAACAGAGACATTCTCTTGAAACAACATTTGTTTAAAATGTAATTTACTTTTAACAGTGGCATTGCTTCAATTTTCCGGCGGCATTCTTAGATTAGCAACAACAAAAAAGCTGTATGGGACATGCTAGCACCATGTGTGTCCACATGTATAAATGGGTGATGCAGAGTATGTAGCCAAGCAGCATATCTGTGTTGGTCCCATATTTGTTCTCTTTGAACCTTTTTCCTTTGTGAGGGCAGCAAATCTAGTCCTGCACAAACTACCCGATCCCCCCCAGTTTCTTTACCTTTTCAACAAAGACATCGGTTCCTTACAGATGTGTGTACTGGGTTACCCCCTTTTTCCCTTTTCGACCAACAAAGCGGCTGGATAGCCAGTCTATACTACTTTTTCTCCCTCCTTTCCTCATTGAACCACGTCCTAGATTCATGCTCCACCCCACCGCACCTTTCTTTCCTCTTTGAACCAAGACCTAGATTCGACTATAGATCGAAAAAGATCCACATGCAGCTAGAGCAACGACAGTTTCAAAGAAACTTATACCTTAGGGTCGTCGGGATGTGGCAAGGCGTGCGGCGGGAGGCCGGATCTGCCCACACTACGTACGGCAGTGAGGAAGAAGGGGTCAGTGGCCCTCCCGCACAGGCGCTGGGTGAAAGAGAACAACGCAGCCGACAGTGGATTGCCTCCCTCGCTGAAGGCATAGAGTAAACGCTGCACCTCCTCCCCTTCCCGATGCAACGGGATACAAACGCCTCCTTCACCAGCTGTGAGGGGGGAGAGAGAGACAAGAGGCTAACGCAGTCTTGTTTAGATCTGGTGAAGAGAGGGTGAGAGACTATGAATATAGCAAATCCTAGCAAATGAACGCTGAGCCTCCAGCGTGTAACATATATGTATTGCGGCGAGCGTGTGGAGAGTGCAAACCCTAGCGAACCAGCGCTGAGGCTCCCGCTTATATATATACTAATGTAGTATGGAGCTCTGGTGCCTTCACTGCATCTACTTTTGGCTGTATGACAGGTGAGCCAGCCACATTTTGGGCCCACCTGTCATAAACCCAAAGGCAGGTGCACTAAGTCAATGAAGTTGCGTCCATATAGTACTCTCATGTGTATACGACTAATATATAGTGGAGTGGTTTTCTTATTCTCTCCATAAAAATCGTTTTAAATTGTGTAAGTACGAAACGAAACTCTTTATTTAATGTACAGTGAAGAAAACTAGTACTACTTCCGATGAACTAACGATCCACGCCCACGCGTCCTGGTCGCACTTCCTGTCCTTCACGTGTGGTACCCTACCCTCCCTTAAGTGAACAACCACACATGCGCCAAATTATCGGAAACATGTGAGAGTGTGTACAAATAAAGAATTAAATTTCAATTATCGGAAAGGTTTGATAGTGTTACAAAGTTTGACTTCAGTCAAATCTAATATGCAGAGTAAATAAAAATGGAGGGCTACTGATGAGGATACAGACCTGGGGTAGGGTCATAGGACCGACCTATACGTCCTACCCAAGGTCACTACCCAAGAAGGCAAGAAGGTCAAGAGACTCCGTGAGACCCCCGGTCATAGGTGTCGAGTGCAATCCACTCGACACCATGTCACTCGGGAGTCTCCCTACCAACCGTCACTCGACTAACAAGAGAACCACTCGACCTCCCGAAGACCAGGAGTCACTCAGCGTACAACGGTCACGCATTCACTCTGTAGTATTTAAGGCCATTAATAGCACTTAAGGCTGGCGTTACCAGTAGCACCAGCAGTTTATGTACATTTAGTCCCTTGTAATGGAGGGCGGGAGAGGTCCTGGCAAACTCTATATAAGCCACCCTCCTCCTCTGGCACAAGGGTTCACACCCCCTGTAATACCACACGCATAATCCAATCGACCGCCTCCGGGCACCGAGACGTAGGGCTGTTACTTCCTCCGAGAAGGGCCTGAACTCGTAAAACTCGTGTGTACACCTTCACCATAGCTGAGATCTTGCCTCTCCATACCTACCCCCCTTTCTACTGTCAGACTTAGAACCATGACAGTTGGCGCCCACCGTGGGGCAGGTGTCTTAGCGACTTATTGGTGAAGTTGCAAGTTTTTTCCAATCATCATCATGGTTTCCGGCGGTGAGATGGTTGAGGGCCACGAGATCCGTCTCGGGCACTCATTTTCGTCGCCGACGACTCGGCGTGGCTTCAGGAAGCTCTGCTCGATGTTGAGGCGCTCCCCGTCCGAGGGGCGACGCACTTTCGCATGCGTTTGTGGTGTCCTTCTTCGGCAGCCGTCGACCCAGTATCAGTCGGCTCCGATGGAAGCTTCCCTCCCTGCTGTTCGCCGCCGCAAGTGATCCAGTCGGTCGTGGCTTCAGCGGTGGGTGAAGCATGCGGTGGCTCGGCGTTCGACCACTCATCAAGTCGCGACAACCGAGCCCGACGAAACTCTCCATGGCCTGTTCGATCTGTCGACTGGCTCCACGGAGATGGTGTCCGGGTGTGATAGTAGTGATCCTGCGGTGGAAGTCCTGATGGTCGATGGTCCGCGTGGACCACCTGGCTTTCGCCGCGAGGACGGCGAAGATGCTGGCGGTGATCCATCACGGGTCCACGAGGAGTATCAACCCGAACCTCTCTATTTGCAGCAGAGAGAGGATCTTCGTCGTCGCAACATGGATGCATTTCACACGCCCATCGTTGGAGAAACTCCCGAGGCTCGGGCCTTGGAAGAGGCGCGCTTGGCTAATTTGGCTGAGCACACTCGACTGGAGAACTTGCAGCGCGCTCTCGACGAGCGAGCTTGGGAGCGAGTCCCTGAGTCCAATCGACGGCAGCTTTTCCCGCCTCCACCGAAGGTATACCGTACTCCGATTCAGAACCTCAGTGCTGCAGCCCGAATTGCAGAGTCGATTCAACCTTCCCAGTCAGAGGCTGACCGAGGGTTGGAGCAGATCCGGGCCTTGCTCCGAGCAGCAGGAGAGTAGAATTCTGCTGTGTCTCAGTCGCGGAATAGGATACACAACAGATCCGTGGTAGCGGATATAGTTCAGTCGGCCCATAGCCCAAGATCGCCCCCGCGGCGTGAAGGCCATGGGCAGTACGATCGTCAGTTCGACCGCGACAATCATCGTCGAGTGCCAACGCCTCCTCCGAGGAATGCATCATACATGCCTCGACAGAACGATGACAGACGCCGTCACAGGGACGAGCACAGAGCTCCAGTCGACCCAAGAGAGCCGGGCTTTGATGCGAGATCCATTCTTGTCCAAGGCCTGGTCGACCGGAATAGAGCGCACAGAGAAGACCTAGGCAGAGATCGTCCAAGTGGCAGCAGATTACATGTTTCAGGCCCAGAATGTTTCAGCAGAGCCATCAGGGCAGCAGTGATTCCTCCCAACTTCAGATTGGCAACAAGAGTCAATAAGTTCACCGGAGAATCCAAGCCTGAAACTTGGCTTGAAGATTACCGAGTGGCTGTGCAAATTGGATGCGGAAATGATGAGATAGCAATGAAGCATCTTCCTCTTATGTTGGAAGGGTCGGCCCGAGCGTGGTTGACTTAGTTGGCCCCGGACAGTATTCATAGTTGGGAAGAGCTATCTCGGGTGTCCGTAAGAACCTTTGAGGGCACGTGCAAGCGGCCAGTAGGGCTTCCTGAGTTGCAGCATTGTGTGTAGAAGACGAATGAGACTTTGAGAGAATTCATTCAGAGGTGGACCACTTTGCATCACATCGTTGAGAATGTATCAGAGCATCAGGCAGTGTGCGCTTTCAAGGAAAGCGTCAAGTATTGAGAGTTGGTTCTGAAGTTCGGTCGGACTGGGGATATGACTCTGACCCGGATGATGGAGATAGCCACCCGGTATGCTAACGGAGAAGAAGAAGATCGACTCCATAGCGGGAAGAGTAAGCCCATCAAAAGCCTTGAAGCAAGCACAGCTGTGAGTTTCATCAGAGAACTTATATTAAGATATGGCGTCCCGCACAGCATCATCACGGATAATGGCTCGAACTTTGATTCTGAAGAATTCAAAGCCTTTTGTGCCTCCCAAGGCACGAGAGTCGACTATGCTTCGGTCGCTCATCCTCAGTCGAATGGGCAGACCGAGCGGGCAAATAGATTGATTCTCAAGGGATTGAAGCCTCGATTGATGTGTGACCTAAAACATGCAGCAGGAGCTTGGGTCAACGAGCTCCCATCCGTACTGTGGGGGTTGAGGACAACCCCTAACCGGTCGACTGGGAGGACTCCATTCTTCTTAGTCTACGGAGCTGAAGCCGTGCTCCCCAGTGATTTACTCCACAATGCACCTCGAGTCGAACTCTTCTCAGAAGAAGAAGCAGAACAAGCTCGGCAAGATGCAGTCGATCTCCTAGAAGAAGAAAGAGAGATGGCCTTGATCCGGTCAACTATTTATCAGCAAGACTTGCGTCGATTTCATGATAGAAACGTGAGGGGTCGGGCATTTCAAGAAGGAGACCTGCTTCTTCGAGTGGACCAGCAGAGACCTCACAAGCTCGCTCCTCCTTGGGAAGGCCCTTTCGTCATCACCATGGTGCTCCACAACGGAGCATACCGTCTCTTCAACGCCGAACATAATAAAGATGAGCCACGCGCCTGGAATGCGGATCTGCTCCGCCCTTGCTATTCTTAAATATCTAGACTGATGAGATGTAATAAGAAATACCTTTTAGTTTGGCTATCAAAAGAAATAATTTACTTCCTTTGAATGATTGTTGTTTATTTCTTTTGTACGTATTACCTTAGCTGCGAATCTATTTCGCCTAAGACGAAGTGATAAAAATCCTACCGAGTGATGAGTCTGCCTCTCACTCGGGGGCTTAGCTGCAGCCCAGGGCTCTCCTAAGTGATAAAAATCCTACCGAGTGATGAGTCTGCCTCTCACTCGGGGCTTAGCTGCAGCCCAGTGCTTGTCTAAGTGATAAAAATCCTACCGAGTGGTGAGTCCGCTTCCCACTCGGGGGCTTAGCTGCAGCCCAGTGCTCGCTTAAGTAATAAAAATCCTACCGAGTGGTGAGTCCGCTTCCCACTCGGGGGCTTAGCTACAGCCCAGTGCTCGCCTAAGTGATGAAAATCCTACCGAGTGGTGAGTCCGCCTCCCACTCGGGGGCTTAGCTGCGGCCCAGTGCTCGCCTAAGTAATAAAAATCCTACCGAGTGGTGAGTTCTCCTCCCACTCGGGGGCTTGGCTGCAGCCCAGTGCTCGCCTAAGTGATGAAAATCCTACCGAGTGGTAAGTCCGCCTCCCACTCGGGGGCTTAGCTGCAGCCCAATGCTCGCCTAAGTGATGAAAATCCTATCGAGTGGTGAGTCCGCCTCCCACTCGGGGGCTTAGCTGCAGTCCAGTACTCGCCTAAGTTTATAAAATCCTACCGAGTGGCGAGCAACCCTCCCACTCGGGGGCTTAGTTGCAGTCCAGTACTTGCCTAAGTTTATAAAATCCTACCGAGTGGAGAGCAACCCTCCCCACTCGGGGGCTTAGCTGCAGTCCAGTACTCGCCTAAGTTTATAAAATCCTACCGAGTGACGAGCGATCCTCCCACTTGGGGGCTTAGCTGCATCCCAGTGCTCGCCTAAGTTTGAAAAATCCTACCAAGTGGTGAGCAACCCTCCCACTTGGGGGCTTAACTGCAGCCCAGTGCTCACCTAAGTTTGAAAATTCCTACCGAGCGGTGAGCAATCCTCCCGCTCGGAGGCTTCACTACAGTCCAGCACTCACCAACGTCAAGACCATTGCTGAGTGCCTTGCTGATGAGCTGATCAATGCTACTCAAGGATCGCCTGATCGGTCGACTGGAACGTCAAGACCATTGCTGAGTGCCTTGCTGATGAGCTGATGAATGCTACTCAAGGATCCCCCAAACGGCTGACAGGAACGTCAAGACCATTGTTGAGTGGCTTGCTGATGAGTTGATCAATGCTACTCAAGGATCACCCGATTGATCGACTGGAATGTCAAGACCATTGCTGAGTGCCTTGCTGATGAGCTGATCAATGCTACTCAAGGATCACCCGATCGGTCGACTGGAACGTCAAGACCATTGCTGAGTGCCTTGCTGATGAGCTGATCAATGCTACTCAAGGATCACCCGATCGGTCGACTGGAACATCAAGACCATTGCTGAGTGCCTTGCTGATGAGCTGATCAATGTTGCTCAAGGATCGCCCGATCGGTTGACTAACCATTCTCCTCCAGAAGCTGCATCAAGTAAACAGACGACGGTCCGAGAGGAAAATGAATTTCGTTCAAAGACAGACGTAATATATGAGAAGATAAATCCTAAGTTTTTTAGCCGCAGAATAAAGTGCTCGGGCATTAGGCCCGAAGGAGTTTTAACAGTTACAAATTCACTCGGCATTCTGAGGCAAATAAAAGTGAGGCATAATGTTTTTTAATCACTCGACAGGAGAAGGACTGTCCGGGTCGCAGAATCTGTCGAGGTCGATGTTGTCGGCGATGCGAGTGGCTGCCTCGAGGAAGGTGTCCATGAAGTCCTGGAAGGAGTGCTTCTTAGTGTTTGCCACTTTGAGAGCTGCCAGCTTGTCTTCCTTAGCCTCCTTGCAGTGCACTCGGACCAAGGACAAGGCGACATCGGCACCATAACGGGCGGAAGATTTCTTCCAGTCTGGCACGGATCTGATTTAGCCGAGTCATCAAGGACTCGAGGTCTTGAGACATTTCTGCCCGAGGCCAGAGTTCAACATCCACTTGGGCCATCGCCGCCTTCAGCCAAGCAAGATAAGCAACCGCACCATCTAAGCGCGACTCCAATTGAAGCAGACTCATTGTGGTGTCATCTTTCACAGGATAGTTGATGGGGTCGAGACCCGTCTCCACCCGCCCAGTTTCAGCCTCAAAGTCCTGACACAGTTTTGTCCCATTGCAAAGAGTGATGAGTCTACGGCGTGACAACAAAGTTCAATCAACAACAAATTAATCGCAGTCGACTGATCATACCTTCAAGCTTCAGAACAAGTTTGGCGGCGAGTTGCTCCAGATAGGACTCTAGCTTGTCTGTCTTGGTCTTGAGGCCACCAACTTCAGTGGTCAGATTCTCCTTGTCCTTCTTCAGCTACTTGACTTCTCGATTAGCGTCCGAGATGGCAGTCTTCAGCTTCGCATTCTCCTCCTCCAATTTGCTGACCGAAGCCAGCTTCTGGTCCGCAAGCTTCGTCTTCTCACGTGCTTCCTTCTAAGCGGCTGCCAGATCCAGATCCTTCTGCTCCAAAGATTCCTTCATCCTCTCTAAAGAAACAACACTCTTCAGACAAGACTGAAGTTGACGATTTTCACTACGCACATCTGCTTGTGTGAAATCACTCGGTTCAAAGAGACTGAAAGAAAAACCAGTGCGAAGTGTGAAGCTACAAAACGGACAAAATGGTCGAGTGATCACCTCCCATGATGGCCGTTTCTTCTTGGGCAGTCTTCAGATTCTTCTTCGCAAGTTCGAGGTCGAGTTCAACGCTGATATGCTTCTTCTTTAACTCGGTGAGACGAGCTCCAAGATCACAAGACCTCTGCAGCCAGAAAGACAGACATGTCAGTCGACAGATACAAGCAACCGTGAAGGAAAAGAATTACTCTAAGACTACTGCCGAATCAAATATTCAACAATAGTCTCGGGGACTACACCCAGTGGGTGCACTTAGCATGCCCCCACTGGATCAGATCAATACTCAGGATGAGTTCAAAAGAGAGAGAGAGAGAGAGAGAGAGAGAGAGAGATAAATCATTAGTTGACTGCCAGCAGCCGACCCTGGTCTCGGGGACTACACCCAGTGGGTGCACTCGACGTGCCCCCACTGATTCGAAAAGTGCAGAATTGAAGATTTCCTGAGTTCTAAACGAAGGAACACCTAGTGGGTGATCAGATATAAAGCAACATTCAAAAGTTCAGTCGGAATTTTGCTGACCTAAACATTGGTCTGAAGGGCAGTGCTGGCGTTGTAAGCTATCTGACTGGCTTCATGCATCACTTTCACCTGCTCCATGACAAGATTCGCCTGGTGAAGAGCTTCCTTAGCGGCACCCGGCGAGTTGTCTGGAGTTTGATATGTAGCAAAGAGGGATGGATCCAGAGGGGTCGAAGTAGTTGCCGGGTCAGATGAGCGGAGTTCACCGGTGCAGCAGGTGTCTGTGCAGTCGACCCCGACGGACGATCAATCGTTAATGGGTTAGCAAATGTGACGTTGGTCCGAACTATCGCCTCAGGCGCCAGTGTTGACTGAGGGACTTGGACTTCAAGCTTCCTCCTGCTTGAGCCTCCACTCTTCTTCCTCCTCTCCTGTAGAGGCACTTCTTCTTCTTCGTCATCAGGAAGCACAACGATATCTTGTAGAGCTACATAAGATGAGAAGTATCAAATTTTCAGTCAATTGACCACCCACTCGACTAAACAGAACTTGGTTGAACGAACTTACCAGCTCGTGAAGTGGCCTCTTCGTCTCTTGGTGCCTTGTCAATGTCCATGTCAATGGCAGCAGAGGTGGGGCTGGAAGGACACAAGAATTGGTCGGTCAGATCTAGAAAATCTTCAATCGACCTACGGAAACACAAACAAGATACCTACCCTGAGGCAACGGGGACTTCCATCTTGATTCGCGGCAATGTATTCCGGGCCTTGGGAGGAGGCGACTTTAGGCTGCTTGGCCACCTTGTCCGTCGGCTCTGGGGTCGACGTCCGAGTGTGCTTCTAAGTATTAGCACTCGGACCTACGCTTTTCCCGCACCCGCCAGCCGGATCTTGCTGCTGTTTGGATCGACGTTCGGAGCATGGTGGCGAGTCGACTTCTTCTTCTTCGTCCGACTCATCGCTATCCTCCTCATCCTCTTCTCCCTGAGAATCCCACTCACCACTCTCTTCCATGCTGTCCTCTCCCTCCTGGGCCTGTTCCAAAGCTTGTTCACCATTGGGCATCGAATGCATCTCAGTGAATACCTACAGAACAAATTGGTCGAACGAGAGTCGGTCAACATCAAGTGCAGTCGGAGCATGAATGGGAAGCAGTTGGAACAAAAAGCATACCTTGTCGGGTGGGTTTACGCTGCTGAAGGGAACAACTCGCCTAGATCCTCTAGGACTGCCCTGGTTGCCTGTGATGCCCTTCAGCCACAAAGCTACTGTTTCAGACGACACTTCTTCTGGGTGGACCCGAGCAGTGTCATCCGGTCCAGAATACAACCACATTGGATGATCGCGAGCTTGGAGAGGTTGGATGCGTCGACTGAGGAACACTTCCAGCAAGTCCATGCCGGTAACACCATCATTGATGAGCTGGACCACCCTATACACCAACATCCTCGTCTCCATGGTCTCATCAGCAGTTACTTTCAGTGGGGCAGGAGTCTGAACACGGTCAAACGAGAAGGGGGAAAGACCAGTCGACTGACCTGGAGCTGCGACGTCCTGGCAGTAGAACTAGGTCGACTGCCAGCCCCTAACAGATTCAGGGAGAGTCATGGCGGGAAAGGCACTCCTGTGCCTCTTTTGGATACCTAAACCCCCACACATTTGGATGACGTGGGTTTTTGAGTCACTCGACTTCACCTTTTTTACCGACTGGGAACGAATGGTGAAGATGTGTTTGAAAAGACCCTAGTGCGGTCGACACCCTAAGAAGTTCTTGCACATCGATACAAATGCAGCTAAATATGTGATGGTGTTGGGAGAAAAGTGGTGTAGATGAGCGCCAAAGAAGTTCAAGAATCCCCGGAAGAAAGGATGCGGGGGGAGCAAGAAACCCCGGTCGACGTGGGTGGCGAGCAGGACGCACTCACCCGGTTGAGGTTGCGGCTCCATCTCCCCCTTCGGCAACCTTGCCGCTCCCTTGGCGATCAACCCAGACTCCTCCAGTTCAGCTAGATCCTCCTGCCGGATCAAAGACCGGATCCAATCGCCCTGGATCCAGCCCGGCGGCAGCCCCGCACGTGACGACAACCCGCGGGCCTGCTTCTTGCCTTTCGCCGCCCCCGTCGCCTTCTTTGCACGCTCTAGTGCCGTCGTCTTGTCCTTCACCATGGCTGGAGAGCAGCGGCGTCGAGAGCAGACAAGCTAGGGGCGGTGGAGAAGCAGAGGAGAAAGAAGAAGGAACAGGCGAGCATAGTACGAGCGCCTCGGACCCGTCGCCTTATAAAGGGTCGTCTCCGAGTGACTGACGCATGGGACCAGGCAATCCCATCAAATCCCGGAACAGTTGTGCAGAGCGTACATGGCGAAAAAGGCGGCACGGTAATCGAGGCATTGCTACTTATCCGGCCCGCTCATTTTGGCGCTCTCCACCCCGCGCGCTTCCCCGAAATTTCGTATCCCGCGAAATCCGGGATACACTACAGGCAATCGCGCCCGAGATCCTGCGCCCCAGCAAGGCACTCGACACATGAGGTTGCCAGTTCAATCGACAGTTCACTGAATGGATCAAGACGACTGGATCGACACTGGCGTTCAGTCTCTTAGAAGATACTCGTGAAGACACAAAGCTCAGAGCGGATTCAACTTCAACCTACTTTTCACTCATACCTTAATCCATTCGGGGGCTACTGATGAGGATACAGACCTAGGGTAGGGTCATAGGCCCGACCTATACGTCCTACCCAAGGTCACTACCCAAGAAGGCAAGAAGGTCAAGAGACTCCGCGAGACCCCCGGTCAAAGGTGTCGAGTGCAATCCACTCGACGCCATGTCACTCGGGAGTCTCCCTACCAACCGTCACTCGACTAATAAGAGAACCACTCGACCTCCCGAAGACCAGGAGTCACTCGGCGTACAACGATCACACATTCACTCCGTAGTCTTTAAGGCCATTAATAGCACTTAAGGTAACGCCAGCACTTTATGTACATTTAGTCCCTTGTAATGGAGGGCGGGAGAGGTCCTGGCGAACTCTATATAAGCCACCCTCCTCCTCTGGCACAAGGGTTCGCACCCCTGTAATACCACACGCATAATCCAATCGACCGCCTCCGGGCACCGAGACGTAGGGCTGTTACTTCCTCCGAGAAGGGCCTGAACTCGTAAAACTCGTGTGTACACCTTCACCATAGCTGAGATCTTGCCTCTCCATACCTACCCCCCTTTCTACTGTCAGACTTAGAACCACGACAAGTACTACGTCCATCCGAGTTCTTAGTCCACACCATTTTTTAAATCAAAGTTAATAGCTGGACAAATAAAATTACAGGGGAGCTGGAGACAAAGTTGTGAGAAGGCTTAGAAATCAATACGAAACTTATGCTCTTAGTACCAACGTCGATCCTTCTTCGAGGAAACATTTGGTTCATAGCCAATTGTGTGATAAAATTGCACCAACGTGAAAGACGACTGCGTCTCCAACGCAACCAAGGTGAACTGACGAAGGATATCATCTTTGTGCATAACAAGCAAAGAGCGCTGATGGAAGACAGCTTGTTTTTCATTGAAAATCTATCAGCTTCACCAGCTGACGCAACCATGAGGCGCAACCATGAGCATCGATAGGTCATCATGGTGATGCATCATCCATTTGGCATCAAGTTTGGGTGAGGCACCTATGAAGTTCGACAAATCCTCATTGTGGTCTGTTTCTTCTTAGTAATCAAGCTCGAGGAAGGAAGAACCACGTGCAGAGGACAGTGAGGCGAAAAACAATGGCCATCCAATTTTGTGCAGTTCCACTAAAGTTGAGGAAGACATGCCCGGGTATGGAGACACGCATCGCTGTTTCCAAAAATATAAAAAAGGGTTAGCAACGACATCTCAATTGTCAATAAGAATTAATGAAAAGTACACCAACAAACAGAAGCATCATAATTATATCTTGATGGGAACTAAACCAGGATACCTGAGAAAAAAAGCATTTCTTCATTTAACCAGTGATAGTACTACCACCATATGGACAATGACCGCACAACCACCATGTACTTTTTGTCGAAACAACATGTATACCTCCATCGAGGCATAAATTAGGAAAACTTTTTGAGTGGCATTTCCTCTATAATAGTACTAGTAGGTGATGTTGGACCAGCCGACGAACCCTAGCTACTATGCATGGGGAGCTGGGGAGTAGTCGCATAGAAGAAAACCCACACGCAGCAACCTGGGGTGCTGGACCAGTACAAGAAGTTATACCTCAGGTGGGCGAGATGTCGTTTAGGGGGGCGGGCGGGATCTGCCCACATGACGGCAACGAAGAAGGGCGCGGAGGATCTTCGTTCGCGCCAGCACCGGCTCCGAGAGGACGGTGCACATCGGCTCCCTCCGTCATCGACGGCGACAGCGTCAACGCTGCACCTCCTCACCTCCCGCAACGGATGGGATTCGGCCAGATCTGTGACCACCGATGAGGAGAGAGATAGAGTGGACACTGTCATCTTGTTTTGATATGGAGAGGGTGAGAGAGCGAGACGCGAGAAACTCTATCAAACAAGAGGCTATAACGGAGTAAAAAAATCTCTCCATAGCAGTGGTTTTAAATAGAATACGCGCGTTCCCGGAAAAAAGAAATGAAAACTGGAGGACAATTTTTAAGGGTCTATCTAGGACACATCTAGATGTGACATAGTTATGTCACATCTAAGTTGATGTCCACTCTGTTTGTGGTCTATTTTTTGTCCTATTTTTTTTGTTTCTTGTTGCTACATTATATACTTGTGGGAGCTTATATGTGATATCCTTAAATAACATCTAGATGTGAATTAGACAAACTGATTTTCTAACGTACCAAGAAAGAAAACTCGATCAAAAACACGCCCCCGCTTCCAGGTCGCGAGAGTCGTCGCGCACACACACATAGACATAGATATGCATATCCATGTTTATGTAAAATTCCATTTCCATCTCCATCTCCAATCATATTTGTCCAACTGGCACATTATTTACGTTGTTAATTATATACGAAGAAATATTAACATACAACATCTCTTGTTTATGCACGTCCGGACCGCTGCCACGGCCGGTCCTGACCAACCCGAACCCTCTTCATCACCCGCGCGTGCTTCCTGCCTGAAACGGTCAGTGCCGCATTCATGCCCGGCCAGAGCGGACGCGACCTCTCACTGGCGCCGACATTGAAGCGGCGCGCCGGCCGAGAGAGCGTCGCCCGCGCCGCTTCCGGGTGCACGCGGCTGCTCCACGTTCAAAGGTCGCAATAGCCGACTACAACATGCATGTAAAAAGTTCTTGGGAGTCCGTGTTACAGCTAGCTGTCCTCCCCCAACTCGTCAATCTCTTCTAGTAGCGCTAGTACTCCATGGCGCGATCCATCGACAAGCAGGCGGGAAAGTTATCGTATACTCGGTTTGTGGTGAGTGGCATGCCGAGCGACCGTGTGGGGTCGAGCCGTGGAGGAGGGTGAGACACGAACACGACAGAAGTGATTTAAACGTTGGTTTTGCTCGATGGCATGATCCAACGAAACAAAATGTTGGTTTCTCTCCGTTTCCATTTTTTCTCCGAAAAAACAGAAACTTTCCACTCCATTTTCATTCCTATTCCAAGGTTGCCCCGTTACAACATTCCATCAAATACAAAGGAAAACTAACACGCATGCTGATGCATCTCAATGATTCACAGATCATAGCCAATATTTACTTCACAACTAAAGAAAAAAGTTGTGAGAGCGTGTACGAAAGAAAAACTACTGATGGGGTCACTACGACTTAAACCCTAAACCCTAAACATGATTTAATTCCCAGTCGAGGTAGAACCTGTCGAAGGAAAGATGGCTGGCACCCTCAGATCATACAATGCTTTTGTGCAGTTCCACTAAAATCGACCTGAGCATCCCTGATGGCAAAGATATTGAAGAAGTGTGATTGGAATAATAGTACTGGCACTAGTTCATGAGACATAAACTCATCACAAGTAGAAGCCGGTAGAAGTAGAGAAAGATCGACATGGAGATGGAGCTACGGCAGTGGAGCAAGCCGGCTACAAAAGGAAGATGGACTACCTGGGACGTCGGGCTGTAGCTAGAAGGGCAGTTGGGACGTGGCATCGGTCCATACCGCGGTGACCCCTGATTGGGACGCACCGACTGTGGGTTTTCTCCCTTGCCGATGTCGACCGCGTCTACGTAGAACATTGTTCCCTTCCCCCAGCTGCGGGATCAGGCCCGTCATTCTATGCTTGTGAAGAGAGCAACCTTAGCAAGCAGGCTTGTAGCTTAGGCTCCTGCTAGTGTATATATAGTGGTTTCCTTTTTCTCTCCATATCAACCATTTTATATTGCGTACGTGTCATTCAAGAGTGAAATGATGGTTGCTTCTTCCGACTAACTTACTGTGTGATTTGACTGCTCCTTAGTGGCCCCTACACGTACTCCCCCTACGTGTATGCAACAGTCACACGTACACATGGACGCAAAAACGCGCGCGATGCCCTAATGCATGCATGTCCGAGCACACGACGGAACACACACGGTCACACTAAGTGCTCAACCTACACGTGCATGCACACACATACTCAGTCAGGGTGAGCTAGTGACCGTATAAACACCGGAAAATATATATATTGAGCGTAATGAGCGTATTATGAAGTCCACTAACCGTATTTTTACAAATATATAGTGACAGACAGTGTATTTATCTCGTTTGAAATTAAGCCATATTAACCGGAGAGAAGGCAGTATGGACTAGCATTACTTTGGCCTTGTTTGGATACTCTAACTCAGTTAGATGTTAGAGTTAGATTCTAACCCTGAACTAACCGTGAACTAACTCTAGCCAAAGAGGTGTTTAGATAACAGGGTTAGATGGAGCGCGTATACGGCGAGGCGCCTTCACGGGCGTTGCGAGAGGGAGGGAGGAAGAGGACGAGAAGCTTCGAGGAAGTGGTGAGGGATTTGTTGCGGCAAGAGCGAGAGAAAAATGTGTTTTTTTAGTGCTCCAGAGAAGAACTAACCCAAATAAGCACCTCTTGGGTGGGTTAGATTTTTTGGATGGGTTAGATGCTTCTAACCCAAACTAACCCTCCTGTTTGGATACTTTTGGGTTAGTTGAGTACAAACTAACCCAAACTAACTCTAACCCATGGATCCAAACAGGGCCTTTGCTGTGTCCCGTCAACTTGCCGAATGAGGAGAAGGTTGTAGGACGGGAGAAGCTTGCGCGCGGTGGCTCACAGGACAAGGATAAACTTTTGACTAATGCAAGCTCTCCCTCGCTCAGGCGGTGGACGTGCAATAGTTAATTCGGTGTCAGATTGCCAGAAGCATACACTATACTACTAGTGCTACTATTGTTCGACTTCCCGAATAGGCGAACAGCCAAGCGCAAAGTTTACTAGTACCAGTACTACTACTATAGTCTATAAAGGTACGTACTATACTAGTACTAGGAACCGGATGGAGGAGCATCTGCACTCTTATTATAATTTTAAAATGTGATAAAGCAATCTCCAACACATTTGGTTCTCTTCGAGGGTTCTCGCATGTGATAATGGAAGTTGATTGCATGGAACACTCGCCACAATTCTCGCTTAATTATGGCTCATATCCTGTTACAAATAGTAGCGCTCGGTAATATTTCGTCTTTTTTTGTTATTCAGCATGTAAACAGGTCAGCAAACCTTGCGGCGCATCTTCGTGCGAACCGTGCTTGCTGCACTTTGAATGTGGCCAAGAGCTGGCTTGATGAAACACCTCGCTTCCTACTTCTTTTTTTGCGGGGTACCTCGCTTCCTAGTGACCAGTGTCTTGGCTGATCGTCCTAAGAATGCTTATATATGAATAAAGCTCTCTCATTTACCCGCAAAAAAGATTAAGCCATATTAACCGGAAAGGAGGGAGTATGGACTAGCACTACTTTTTGGTGTGTCCCGTCAACTCGCAGAACGAGGAGAAGCTTGCAGGACAAGGTGAAGCTCGCTTACGCCTTTTGACTAATGCAACCTACCCTCGGTGGACATGCATCAGTCCATTCGGTGTCAGATTGTCAGAGGCATACACTGTAGTACCCAACATGCGGAGTACCATCATTGTTCGACTTCATGAAGAGGCGAAGAGCCAAGCGCAGTAGTACGAGTAGTACTACTACTAGAACCGCATGGTGGAGCGTCTGTACTCTTATTTTTTTATCTCTGATAAAGTACACGTTTATTCCGGAGAAGGGCGGAAAACGGCAGCCCAACATGTAATGAATGATATCGATCAACCAACCATGCTCGAATATATCTTGGCCTCCATGCGAGCCCGTCTGTGTGTTCTCGCTCCTCGTCTCTCTCAAGGAACGGCGGGTTGGCTCTTTGCCGTCAATTGAGATCGGTTTGCTCACACTCCTGTCCCACATGTCAGTGATATGCCAAGAGGAGGTGCGTTGACCGACTGGCCATACGCGTACTTGGTTTTGCACCTTCATACTACTCCTCCCTCTGTCACAGTTTACAGGGTGCGCTTCATGATGATGCATTTCTCTCAATGCATTTCCACCACCAGAGAGACTTTAGATGCATTTGGTTAAATGCTCAATTAATTAGGGTGTGGTAACCGCAATCAAGTCCACAATTTTCTCTCCATGTGCTCTGTACTACTATGGAGTGGAGTAAGTGCATGCATGTGTGTACCCAGGGTGGAAGCACTGCATGCATGTGTGTACGCATTATTCCCTCTAGTATAGACGCCGTGCTATAACTACCAATGCTATTTTTCAGGCCGATCGCTAGTCGCCTTGGTCTCACAGATTTTTTTTCTTTTTTCTGAAGCGCGCTGTATAAACAGTGATGGATGGAGTAGTATGAGCAGATTCAAAGAAGAGCATATTGAAGGTTGCTTCTTCAGAGCAACTTACAGTGGGAAAGGTGGGGCTTACGATTTGACTGCTCATTACTCACTATTAATGCGGCACAACGACCGGGCTGAGTCTCCCATGCGGTTGTGCACTACCCCCTCGGTTCTTAAATATACTCCGGAGTATATTTGTCTTTCTAGAGATTTCAACGAGTGACTACTCAAATATTTGTCTTTTTAGAGATTTCAAATGGACTGGCACATACGGATGTACATATTTTAGAGTGTAGATTCACTCATTTTGCTCCGTATGTAGTCACTTGTTGAAATCTCTAGAAAGACGAATAGAATATTTAGGAACGGAGGGAGTACACATACGAAGCAAAATGAGTGAATCTACACTCTAAAATATGCCCGTTTGAAATTTGTAAAAAGACAAATATTTAGGAATGAAGGAGTATAATTTTGTGCATGGCACATGGACCCGGATGATGAAGAGGCTTCTGGCAATGCTATCAAGCTTCCATCATTTGTTACATAATTGACGTACTATACAAATAATTTTCCAGTGACATGAAATTGTACAATGGTGTGAGCTTTCAGCTTTTGTTTCGCGTGTCTTGCCATCGATGCTCTTTCGGAAACAATAAAAAACTAACTTCCTTGCTAATGCATGTCAATTATTAGCAGATCGGAGCTAATAATTACATCACAACTGAAGACAGAGTTGTGAGAAGGTGTTAAATTAAAATTGATCCATGCTTTCATTGGCAGCAACGTCCCCCCAGCTCTGTCTAAATCAACAAGGCATGTTGGGAAAAAAGTAGCTGTCTGGAGCATGCAACATTCCGATCATTTTGTGCAGTTCCACTAAAATAGAGCTGAGCGTCCCTGTTCCAAAGATATTAAGTGTGATTACGATAATAGAGGACTGCTGATGAAACAATAAACACACAAATAGAAGCCGGTCACCTTTGCAGTCTCTCTTAAGACTAACTAGTTGGAGAAGATTAGGCTCGGAGTTGGATGAGGAGGATAGAGCAAAACCAATCTCCCTTTGTGCAGTTGCACTGAAATGTAGAGACGTTGCGCGTGTGACATTTTAGTACAACTGCACAAAACACTCTTAAGAAAAAAGTGATTTGTGCAGTTCACCAAAAGGTCGCAATAGCAACGAGGTGAAATGGATAGCCCTGTTTGCAAAAAAGAGGTAGAAAGGAAACAATTACTAGCCAATAACAGTTGATGACACATGCGACGACAAAAAAGAAGCATATTCCTTGCCCTAAGGGAAGATAACAACACGGTTGTGTTTGTCTATAACGGTGTGAGGACGAGAATGCAATATGGAAAGTACGTTGGACGAGCTACGTTTTGGGAAAAGAACTACGGAAGATCCACATGCAGCAACGTGGGAAGACGGGCAGTGGAGCAAGGCCGGAGGGGATACCTGGAGGTCGTCGGGATGTAACTAGGTGAGCGGCGGCGGGCGGAATCTGCGAGCAGGTGGTGTAGGCCCTACCACGTCGGAGCTTGGTCAGAGAGAACGACGTGTACCACAGATCGGGACGTGCTGCCTCGGCGCCGTCGAACGGAGAAACGATGCACTTCCTTCCTTTCCCCCGGCAGATGGGATGCGGCCGGATCAGTGACCAACGGTGAGAGAGAGAGAGAGAGGCCACCACACTCCCTTTCCCCCGGCGGACGGGATGCGGCCGGATCAGTGACCAACGGTGAGAGAGAGAGAGGCCACCGCAGCCTTGTGTGAGATACTCTGAAGAGCGACAAACCAGGCACGCAAGGCTCCATTGTATATAGTGAGCGGACTACCTTTTTTCCATAAAAATCATTTTATATTCTATGTACGTGCCATTGAGTGCTATAACTTTATTTAAAAATAACCCGGCAACGCGGGTCGAACTTTGTTTCGTGCAGGCGTGGTACATGACCTCCCTAGGTAAACAACTGCTACAGATGTTCAAATTAGCATGTGGGCTGCCATTTCGTAAAGAAATGAGCTCCATTGTGTACCCGCGCAGGTGTGGTTGGGCACAAAGCGTGAGTACGTGCACGGTGCACCTATTCTCTTCTTGTATACGTACACCACCTACGTGGGGTTGTGTGAGAGACATACAAACCTAGAGAGATATAGTGTGTGGGTTCTTGAGAGTTTTTTTGGGGGGGGGGTCAATCAGAAAATGTAATATATGCAATGTGTGTGAAATAGAGTCCTGGATATAACATATATATAGAGGGGGCGATCCACGAGAAGAGAGTGGAGGTACATTGGCTTGAGGTGTCCATAGAATCGAAAAGAGGGATGATGTGTGTGTGTGTGTGTGTGCGCGATCGATAAAGAGTGCCATCGAATTTGTGTGTGCCCATGTCAAAGATATAGAGTGGCTGGCCTACTGGAACGTGGGAGGGGACATGTGCAGTTTGTCTCTGTGGCATGTATACCTACCTGCAGCGCTCGACTATCAGTGTGTGGTGGGGGAAGAGGGAGGCACAATTAACTATAGAGGTACAATGGCTGGTATATGTGTGGAGGAGGAGAGAGGCCCACCTCATGTATTAAGGAGATCGATCTGCCTCATGTATTAAGGGAGATCGATCGGCATCCATGCATATGTGCAGGAGAGGAATAAGGTTGGGAGAGAGACAGAGCTAGAGTGTTGGAGGGGGTGGTAGTGGAGTTGCTTCTAACAAATGGTGGGATATAGGCTTGCTGGACAAACGGAGGGCACGCCTGCAATATCAATAAGAGAGGAGATGGCTGCTTGTTGTCTGTGCACATGCGTGTGAGAGACGGGTCAGGAGGCATGCACGAATGATGAGGGGGGACAATGTGGCTGTGGTAAGCAGACATAACTACATAGGAAGATCAGTCGCCCTTTGTTAGAGAAAGGAGAGACATAACTTGTGAGGTACGTCGATCGATTGGGGGGGGGTAGTTAAAGTCGATCTAGGTATATGTTGGGAGATCGATCGGTATACATGCATGTGTGTGTTAGAAGAAAATGAGGCACGAGAAGAAGGATAAAGAGAGAGGGATGCATGTAGGAGGTGGTACGAGAGGCATACTATATCAAGCGGGGAGGAGTGTGCGGGTACGAGAACGATGAAAAGAGTGGTGGGAGTGAGGCATGGATGGTGACAAGAGAAGAGGGGAAGCTTGTGTTTGTGCTAGGCACACCTAGCTAGAGAGGCATATCGATCGATGTGTGCCGTAAAGAAGGAGCTAGGGGGCCTACACACACCATGGGTGAACGACCTAAAGTGAAGAGATGAATTTGCGCGATGGAGCTAGAGAATGCTGAGGGAGGGTGAGAGGGATGCGGGCGTGTGCATGCACAAGAGAAAGTTAACGCTAGCTACAAAGATAAGAGGGTTGTGTGGGTATAAAAGACGAATAGAGATCATATATACTTCATTATAAAAAGCGAATTCAGATATTTGAAGAATTTATCATAGTGTTTTAAACTGATGCATGTGTGAATATATATAACAGTGATACACATGGTGTGTTTATGAACATGTTATACTACATTTAATATATTTTATCTCTACTCTTCTAAAAAAACGGAGTTGTTGATGATGGTGTGCCTGCCATCCTGCATTATAGGCCGTTCGATTTATATCTGACGGATAGCAAGGAAACTATGATGGTTGAAGTTGGCAACAATCATGATTGTAGATTCTTATTCAAATAGAGAAATGAATTCAAATTTAGTTCGAATTGCAGCGGTAGTATAGACATTTGGAATGCACTAAAATGTTGGTATGAGTAGGTTACATGCATTGTACAACAAGCGAAAAAATTTAATCGGACATAACATGGATTCATACTCCCTCCTTCCATCTATATAGGGCGTAATGAGATTTTTAAGACCGCCTTTGACTATTGACAAGATTAATAGTACATGACATGCACAATGTGAAAATTATATCATTGAAAGAACCTTTCATAGACGAAGTTAACGGTGTGCTTTGTGTAAGTTGCATGTCATATATCATTGCTCTAATATTTGGTCAAAGTTAGCATCGAAAAATGCATTAGGCCCTATATAGATGGAAGGAGGGAGTAGCTTTGAATAGCATTTGTATAGTAAAACGGGGCAAGACTCTTTTTGTGTGGTGTGAATAGTTTTATTTTTTTTGTTTTCTTTTTGGTTGACAGAAGTGCGAATTGATTTGGTACATGCAAGTACAATATTACTAC
The DNA here is from genome assembly GCF_018294505.1 of Triticum aestivum. NCBI lineage: Eukaryota > Viridiplantae > Streptophyta > Magnoliopsida > Poales > Poaceae > Triticum > Triticum aestivum. The sequence continues at coordinate 133,411,085 of NC_057807.1, read as the reverse complement.
ACGTTAGGCTTGTCCCTAAAATTTAACCCGCGTCTTGTTATATCCCGAAAATTCAGATACCGTGCTCCCAAAACTGGCGCCTTCACAACCCGCGCCTTGCTATCCCGAAATTACAACGCGCGCGAAAACTCCCTCCAGCTGCCAAATCCCGACACGCGAAATCCCCCTTCTAACCCTGAGCCGAAAGGGCCGCTAGTTCAAATCAGTGGGGGGTACTTCTGTAACACACCCTACATTTTGGACAAGCGTGTCCCTAAGTCATGCTTCACCCCTCCCATCGCCCCCTTTTCACCATTCGAAATCCCAGGCCACCATAACCTCTCCGCTCCAGCCGCGAAACCCCACCCTCCTCCGTCCGCCACGTCACTGCTGCCTAGCCGGAGCCTCTTCCCCGACAACGTCATCCACCGCAATAGCTCGACGTCCCTCGTCCACCTCCCCGGATGAGGATCCGTCATCCATCTCGCCGTTCCGCCGGTTCAGCCGCCCCGTCCTCCACCTCCAAGGAGCTGATCCGATGATCGCCTCGTCTATCGCGGCTGCTCCATCCCCACAGCGCTGCCTTAACCTGCTCCACCGGAACCGCAGCATCCTCACTGACTCCTCGGACGAAGCCGAGGCCTCCTCGCTGCCATCAAAGAGGTTGTACACTCATCACATCGCACCATCTCCTTAACTCTACCTCCCAGCGCCGACAGTGCTCCATCCCGCACCCCCATGGAGCGGCTACCTAGAAGACGGCGTCATGGGCGACATCTCCATGGCGGCTCTCCCGCAGTGCGAGGCCCCTTCGGCGGTGGCGTCCATATCGGCCGGATCTACTGCTGCTGCTCCGGCTCTTGCTCGCTCGCTCGCGCTGCTGCTGCTCCGGCTCTCGCTCGATCGCTCGCTTGCCCAGCTGCTGCTGCTGCTCTCCTCCTTGCTCGTGCTGCTGCTCTGCTCCAATTAAGCCACACTTCAGTCGACTGAATCGACTTTTGGGCCAGTCGATTTTCAAGGGTTGGGGGGGCTCGCCGGAGTTAAGGAAGAACCACCCGCAGTGGGGACGGGGGCTCACTGGAGAGTTACCCCACTATCTATCTTAGGGTTCAGGGTGGGGGGCGGGGAGCCTAGAGCGCTGGCCGGGGCGGCGGTGGTGAGTTGTTTCGGGGCGGCGAGGCGACACTGGGGGCCGGTGGTGGCAGGCGGCTCAGGGGGGTGCAGGTTGAAGATGAACTGTAGGCCCTCCCTAAACTACATGTCAAGTGCCTCTCTGCTACCATTGCGTTCAGTTTCGACAGTAGCATTGAGATTCCACAGTAAATTTCAGTTTCGACAGTTAAGTTCAGAGTCAACAGTTTTTACCTCATCTGTTGTAGTCAGGTAGTTTTTGGTGATGTTAATTTTACATCCATTTACATCATCTATTGGAGATGCTATTAGAATCCCACTTGAGATTGACGATGTGTGTCTTGTGCTGCTTCAGCCTTGACGTCTTACGGCTCACCGGAGCTGCTCCAACGATAGAACGATCCATCACAATAGAGCAGTGCCCTGGACGCTGTCTACAGATTCCTCAGATCTTCCTCCACACCTCTGATAGCCACCTCTGCCTCAACTGCTTCAGCGACCAACCCAATGATGCTGAGGTCGACACGGCTACGGCAAAGAGGTTGTACACTTGTTGCATCACTTATTACTATACATTCACGTCGATCCATTAGGGCTATTTTGGTTCAACGGAAAAACGTCGATCCACTGGTTGTTACCATCACTCTAAATTTCTGCATGCTCTCCTTACATAATCTCACCATATTTTTTTCGTATGCATGTCAGATATTGTACACAGTCATGCTGAACATGTAGAGAAAAAGAGAAGAGTTTTGCACGGCAATACAATGTCATGCAGACATTGCTCCATGGTGGGTTCAATGGCAAACCCTCCCCACCCCTCTCCAGATTGTAATCCAGAGGAAGATATCTGTTCTGAGGCAGATTCAGACGCTGCTGACCACTCCTATTTACCCCCCAAGGTGTTTGCTCTACCTTGGCATGATGATGTTAGTCATATCATGCATATGTTGCCTTGCAGTGCCTACTTTTGACATCATATATGTCATCTGCTTAGTTTAGACATGTTCTGTAATGCCACCTGTTTAGTTTCTATATCATATATGGGAATTATGCAGTCTCATGTCTTTTAGCCAGCCATAATATATGTGAAATGTGCAATGCCATCCTGTTTAACCAGGCATCATATATTTGAATGATATCTTGCCCATCCTTTTCTTCATTACATTTCCATTTGTCGACAATGTTTGTACATTAAACTACTCTTCCTGTGAATCAGCCATTTGGGTGGGAGATGGAAAAATCTGGAGTGAAAACAAGGCCTTCAGAGCAGACAGTGCTACCTGTCGAAGTAGATCTCTTGTTGGGTCCCGATAGCTCCTCAGAGATGGATTCTGAGACAGATGACCAGTCCTATTCCCCCACTGAGGTGTATGCTCTAACTTGGCACGGTTATACTGCTCATATCATGCATACGGTGTCTTGCATTGCATAGTTTAGACATCATATACACAATATTCAACACCATGTTCTTAGTTCAGACATCATATCGAATGCCCTCTGTTTAGCATATAAATCACATATGTGAATTAAATGATGCGATCCTGATTACTTAGATAACATGTAGGTGAATTATGTCATGCGATCCTGTTTAGTTATTCATCATATCTTTGAATTATGTTATGCTATGCTATCCAGTTTAGATAGACATCATATATGTGAAATTATGTCATGCTATCCGTTTTAGTTAAACAATATACATGTCAACTATTTCATGCCCTCTTTTTTCCACACTATCTATTGCATCTGTCTCTCATACAGTGTCTGTACATTGAACTATGTTTCCTGTTTATCAGCCATTTGAATTGGAGCGGGTGATGCCAGTATCTAGCGGAATAAAAACACGGTCTTCAAATAAAACAGTGCTACCTCTTGGTGGAGATAGCACCCGGTTGTACATGCACAAGAACCAGCCCTACCACACATAACCCAAACTCTTGCAGATTGTACCCCTACTGTGATGGACAGAGAGCCAGCTTCACCCAATCTAACCCCAACCCCAGCCGATAGTAACCCAGTTCCTGTTGACACAACACCATCTCCACCACAGAGCTCCCAAACAAAAGCAGTTAGTAAGGCAGCTCCAGTGCCCAAAGGGCCAGTACTATCACGGCGAACCCCAACTCCACCAGTTAGTACGCCTATTCCTGTGGAGGAAGCACAACTAGCCAGTTTTAGTTTAGCATCTATCGTATTTGATGTTGTTAAATCGTATGTGCGTATCTTCCCATCTTGGAAATGTTATACTGAAGATGAAGGAAAATGCCAGTTGCAAGTGTTTGTCCAAGAGTTATGTGTAAGTAATGTTATTCATGGCAATTACTTTCCTTCGTCCCATACATCCTACCTCCATGATGGTTATAATACAACAAAATTTCCCATTTTTCTCTATAGAGAAGGACCGATTTAGAAACTCAGGATGAGGTAACCTACGCTAATACCTCTGCTATCTTCAAGAATGCTTGGTGGTAGTATCGGAATTACCTGAAGAAAACGTACTTCACCGGCAAAGAAACTCATCAAATTCCCTTACGTTCTCCTAAGACACATTTACTGGACGATGACTGGGAACGCCTTGTTCTGTAGTGGTCCCGAACCAAGAATGTGGTAAGGTCTATGAGCTCATTTTCTATTTTTAAGTATTTTATTCTTGCGTCTTACTGTACTCTGTTCATGTAGAACAAGTGCCTAAACCTGAAGAACAACTGTTCTAATTTAAGATTCCATTGCTATCATAGTTTAAAAAAGCGCTAGGCGTTAATTGTGCATTTTGCCACCGCCTTGCTTTACTGTTCGCACACGAACACGTCACATGTACCCTCGACGCCGGGGGTGGTGCACCGCAGCTCACGTCGAAGGAGTCTCACCGAAAGCGTGATTCGCAAGTTGACCGGCGAGAGCTTTTGAAGACCCGAAACCCTACACTCCCGGGAGGGACCCCGTCGGGGAGTGCGGCGGCTATGGGCTGCCCTAGGTCGGTCAAGCCGCCCCTAGAGCCTCGGTATTCGCAGCTCTCCAACACGAAGAACAACGAAGAACGAGGGAGGAACAAAACGTAGATGAAAAAGTTGTAGATGCATTTGCGATTGTGTGTTGTATTTCAATCGGCCGTCACCCCTTAAGTATATAAGAGGCGGCTGGACTTCCAGTGCAAGGAAAAGGCTTCAATTCACGTCCAAAACCCTAGTCCAATTCGGATTTGTTTGGTCCGAACTTTCCAAAACTGTTCGGTAAAATCTGGCTGCACCTTGCGGTCCATGTTTGGGGGAGTAAACTATCTCGGATGGAAACGAGCCCAAAAACAATCTTGACCGTTTCGATGAGACGAACAACTTTTATGTTGAACGTTTTTTGATCTGAGGCCATCTTGAGGGGGTTTTCGGCTGTTTTCCGAAGTCTGCAGCAGCGAAATTCAAAACCCAGACGAAAATACCCGGAGTGTCCGGCCATCCACCGAGAAAATCAAAACCCGGATGGTTTTTCCCGGAGTGTCCGGCCATCCAGTGTAGCAGCATCTTGTACTGGCTGTAACTTTTGCATACGACCTCGGATTAAGATGATTTTTATATCAAAATCGACCGTTTCGACGAGACAAAGACAATTCGTGTTGATCATTTTCCATATGAGGACATCTTACTAGGGTTTCCAGCCATTCTTTAATCTGGTGTCAACATGAGCATATCTGAACTTGTCATAACTTTTGCATCCGAACTCCGTTTTAGACCATTTTCATATCCATCTTGATCTTCTCGAAAAGATCCATCCCATGGTGACCTCCAATCATAAGTTTGAATTAATCTTGACATAGCTTAAAGAAACTTTTACCATTGTGCCACTTTTGAGCGTCAACACATGCCCCCCTGTTTTTCGACAAAGCTAGGGTGCCGAAAAATAACTTGTACCATATTTGTTCTAAGGACGATGTCAACACTCCATAGGCCATTTATATGTTCTTAGGGCGATAATTATATATCGGCCATGTTTATGCTAAGGGCGATAGTTATATATCGGCCGTTTGCCTATCTAGGCTTCTTGCCACACACTTGGGTGATACTTCTTAAATATTTGCCATTGAGAGCTCGAGGTAATAATGTGCCTTGCACGGATTCCACCAAATATGAGTTTCCAGGAACCACTCTTGTAATCTTAAAAGGACCTTCCCAACTTGGAGACCACTTCCCGAACTTTCTATCTTTTGAACCAATTGGTAGAATCACCTTCCACACGAGATCGCCAACTTGAAAATTCTTCAACTTGACCTTCTTATTGTAAGCTCTTGCCACCCTCAACTTATCCCTCTCTATGGCCTTTAAAGCAACCAAACGTTTATCTGCAACTTCATCAATATTGTCCATCATCAAGTTATAGAAGTCCACAGCCGATAAATCATTTTGTTTGGCTATTCTCAAAGCATTCAAATTCACTTCCACTGGTAAAACGGCCTCCTGACCATATACGAGCTCATATGGAGTCACCTTTGTAGCACCATGCCTTGAGATCCTATGTGCCCACAAAGCTTCGGACAATAGCTCATGCCATCTCCTTGGATTATCCTCAATCTTCTTCTTGATGAGCTTGATTAACATCTTATTACTAGACTCAGCTTGTCCATTGGCTTGGGCATAATATGGAGAGGAATTGAGCAACTTTATCTTATATGATTCAGCAAATTCTCTAACTTGATGTGACATAAAGGATGAACCTTGGTCCGTAGTTAATGTTTGAGGAATGCCGAATCTATGAATAATATGCTCAGTTATGAATTGAATTACCTCTGTATGCGTCATATTTTTGAGTGGTATTGCTTCAGACCATTTAGTGAAATAATCAGTCGCCACCAACATGAACCAATGCCCCTTTGAAGAAGAAGGATGAATCTCTCCAATAAAGTCTAATCCCCAACCTCTAAAAGGCCACGGCTTGATAATAGGATGTAACATAGCAGCGGGAGCCAACTGAATATCACCAAACTTTTGACAAGCTTCACATCCTTTATAATACCGGAAGCAATCATTAACCATCGTCGGCCAATAAAACCCAGCACGTCGTAATAGCCATTTCATCTTGGGAGCCGACTGATGAGTGCCACAAATACCTTCATGGACCTCTCCCATAGCAACTCTCGCTTGGTCCTCGTCCAAGCACTTTAAAAGAACATCATCAACCGTTCGGCGATAGAGACCATCATCTCTCATTGTGTATTTGAAAGCCATACGCCGAACAGTCCTGTCCACCCTTTTACTAGGATCACACAAACAATCAATAATGGGTTTCCTCCAGTCTTGATTTTCTCCTGCATTAAATTTTTCATTAGTGGCCGAAACAGTGGGCCCCGGTTCGGCCTCCCCTATGTTGGCAAGACTAGACATCGGCCTTTGAGAAATATGAAACATGCCACGATCAACATGATAGCCGGATGCTTGTTGTGCCAACTCATTTGCTCTCCAATTGTCATGTCGAGATATATGAGCAATGCTAAAATAATCCAAATCTGAAATTATATCTAGACATTTATCAAGATAAACATTAAGTGATTCATCAAAACATTGAAAGACTTTGGATATTTGTTGCACTACTAATAACAAATCACCAAAAGCCTCAATATGTGTAGCACCTATGGTAAGCAACATCTCTAAGCCGAATAACAATGCTTCATATTCGGCTTGATTATTTGTACAAAAGTATTCTAAGCGGCATGAGGCTTCAAAAATAGCACCGTGAGGAGATATATAAACAATACCAACACCTTGGCCATTTCTACACACTGAACCATCAAAATATAATCTCCATGGTACTAATGAGACAAGGTTTATATCAATATCATGCTTGTCATCAATCCGATGCTCAACAATAAAATCAGCAACAATTTGGCCTTTCATGGATTTCAGAGATTCATAAGCCAAATCATATTCAATTAAAGCATAAGCCCACTTGCCAATTCTACCACTAAGAATTGGCCTATGCAACATGTATTTGATGACATCAGTTTGACGAGCTATAATGCAAGTACTAGGCAATAGATAATGTCTCAATTTTGTGCAAGCATAATATAAGCATAAGCATAGTTTCTCAATAAATGTATACCTTGTCTCGGCGTCCAATAACCGTCGGCTCAAATAAGTAATAGCATGCTCCTTTCCTTCGGTCTCTTGAGTCAAAACAGCACCAATAACACCTTCCTCCGCTGCAACATAAAGTCTAAATGGCTCCCTGTGCCTGGGCGCTTTCATAACCGGAGGAGTGCACAAATATTTCATAATCATATCAAATGCCTCTTGCTGTTTTGCCCCCCAAGTAAAATCAACATCATTCTTTAACCGAAGGATAGGAGTAAATGCATCAACCTTCCCTGATAGATTGGCTATGAACCTCCTCAAATAATTGACCTTGCCAAGGAATTTTTGCATATCTCTCTTGCATGTTGGAGCCCCTACTTTCTGTATAGCTTCTATCTTTTTGGGATCAATTTCCACGCCATCTTCATGAATAATGAAACCCAAAAACTTCCCAGCTGATACACCAAAGGCACACTTCAAAGGATTCACTTTCAGCCCATATTTCTTCATTCTTTCAAAAGCCAAATGCAAATCGGCTAAGTGAGATTCGAAAGCATCCGATTTGACAACAATATCATCAATATAAACCTCAAGTATAACACCAAGTAAATCATGAAAAATTAAATTCATAGCCCTTTGATACGTGGCACCGACATTTTTTAATCCAAAGGTCATCACTGTCCACTCAAATAAACCAAGAAAACTGGGATATCGAAAAGCCGTTTTGGACATGTCCTCTTTGGCCATAAAAATCTGGTTATACCCGCATTACCATCAAGAAAGCTAATGACCTTATGTCCAGAAGCATCATTAATAAGCATATCGGCTATTGGCATGGGATACTCATCTTTAGGTGTAGCTCTATTCAAATCTCTGAAATCAATGCACGCCCTCAACTTGCCCGAGCCTTTTTTCTCTACTGGTACAATGTTAGAAATCCACTCGGCATACCTACAAGGTCTAATAAAATTAGCTTTAAGCAAACGACTGATCTCTTCCTTGATCCGGTCATTCGTTTTTGGATTAAACTTTCTGGTCGATTGCTTGTATGGTCTAAAACCGGCCTTTATAGGTAACCGATGCTCCACTAGCTCTCGGCTTAAACCCGGCATCGCATGATATTCCCATGCAAAGCAACAAACATATTCTTTCAATAGCTCGATCAACTTAGCCTTATGATCGGCTCTTAAATTTTCGTTTACAAATGTCAGCCTAGGAATTGAACCATCTCCTATATCTATCTCTTCTAATGGATCGGCCGATGTAAAACCTTGTCCTAACTTATCCATATCATCTAACTCTTCTATGGACTCATACATATCGTTCTCATTGGACCGATATTCTACAAGACGCTTTTGTAACCACTCTGAGTTAGGATCCATTTAAATACATCAGACCTTGGAGCCGATTATCGCCAACCGTCTTTAAAGAAACGGGCACGAAACCACTTTTTGTGGCGCTAAGAAAATCATATTCTGATAAGTCGCACCCCGTCAAGCAAGTAGCATCGGGATGTTGCCAATCCACCGATGCATCGGCCAAAGCAACACAAGCCGAATTATCCGCATGAATGACTTCTACTTCATCATCAACCCATTGAATCAAAAACTGGTGCATAGTAGATGGCACGCATTGGTTCGCATGAACCCAATCGCGGCCTCATATCACATTGTAGTTACCTTGCACCTCGGTGACAAAGAATGCGGTAGCCAAAGTTTTGCTTCCCACCGTAAGCTCCACATACATCACACCTTTGGCTTTAGTTTTCTCTTTGCCTTCAAATCCATTAAGCACCATGTTGGTCTTTATTAACTCTTCATCACGCAGCCCCAATTTTTTGAAGACCGAATATGGCATAAGATTCACCACAGCACCACCATCGACAAGCATTCTAGCAACCGGCGATCCATTAATATGACCTTTAAGGAACAATGGCTTCAAGTGCGTCACCGGTTCTTTTGGCTTCTCGAATATAGCATTTTTAGAACCAAAATCTAGCTGAGCTACTTCCCCTTCTTCATCTATAGCATGAAATTCAGCGGGTAAGTAATACACCATATTAATATCCATACCTTCATGAACTGGTGTAGACTCATAATCAAGCATTTCATCTCCTTTCGCAAGCATGTCCACTGACTCCGAAATATCTTCAAGGGAAGAGGAAGTAGTAGGCAAAGTGGACAATGTAATAGTAGCTGCATCGTCCTCCGTTGGTGGTGTAGGTGTTGCTATGATCAATGCAGAAACTGCAATGTTTTCCTTTTGCTTTGGCCTCCACACTTGTTTTGGGGGTACCATGGGACGGCTTTCATTGAATAATTTATCCCTTAGCTTTTCTGCTTCTTGTTCCTCCTTCTCATGACTTCTCATGCGCTGCAATCTCCTTTCTTGCGCCTTGGTCAGACCGGAAGGACACCACTTAGGCTGAGTATATTTTGGATCCCTCGACTTGGCCTTGCTTATGCTAGCTTCATGATCATTAGCCATGGGGCCTTGCTGGACCGCATCCACATCTCTATTAGAATCAGCCAGATTATCAACAATAATCGGCTCTTTGATTATTAATTCTTTAGTGCCTATCATAATAGTTTCACCACTAGCATTCTTCTCCTTTTGCTCGCTAGGCTCTAAAATTTTAGCACTTGGTGATTTGGCACGCCACACTTGCCGGTTGACCCTCTTTTGATTATCTTGTATTGGCCGATTGACACCATTGTTCAAACGGCCTCGTGTGGGATAATAAAGCCTCTCATGAACGGGCCTCCTTGGTTCTGCCCAACCCAGATGAAAAGCATAAGGGGCCATTGGGGGCTGCCCCCATCCTCCATTGAAGCCTCCCATGTAGTATGGCGCATAAGGGGGCAGAGCCATCCATGGTCCTGGTGCCCATGACCCATATGGCCTTGCGTGATGATGAGATTCTTCCCTCGGAGGTGATCTTGAGCGCTTCAAATTTGATGATCGGTTAGAGCTAGAACCGGCCGCTTGATTGGCATATTTGGACAACAGCATATCAAAAGTTGGCTTGATTCTCTTGCGCTGCACTTTAGCTTCATTCGTCTTCCACTTGCCAACCTCTGGACTCTTGGGCTTAACAAATTTGACATGAGTGTTCTCTTGCACTTGTGATTGCCCCCCGAGTGTAGGATTCTTGATGGTGATCTTAATTACCAACTTGCCACCGGGTTGCTTGTCAAGCACAACTTGTCTCCCCAAGACCTTGTTGCTCTCCTCATTTTTCCTGGGCTCACCAATGACAATATTATTTTTATTAGCTGATTCGGCTATGTTGCGCCGAATTAACATCTTCTTCCCCTCCAAATCCATGGTGTTCATTGGGAAAGGCTGCTTATCAACTTGCATTTCAGAAAAATTCAATCGTCCGTCATTAATGGCCGATTGTATCTGTCGTCGAAAAACATTACAATCATTAGTAGCATGAGAAAAAGATATTTGCAATAAGCACGCCGTTTCAGCTCTTCGAACGGCGGTAAAGTATGAGATATTCTAATAATCTTGGCTTGCAACAAGGCATCAAATATTCTATCACACTTAGCAATGTTGAAAGTAAATTTCATATCTTCATCACGATTTTTATGAATCGGCTTTAAATCATTGCAAGTAAATGGTTTGGCCTTAGATGGCCAAACAAATTCAGCAGCATAAATATCACCCTCATCGTCCGAGTGGTCACTATCATACTCAACCATATTCATTTTAGGATGATCAGTTTTATATCTATGCACCTCTTTAAGATCTTTGCTTCGACTTTCTTGAGCCAAAGCCCTTTGCAAGACTTGGTTGATATTTAAAAACTCGTCTCCTTCTAGCCTTTCTCTAATGTGAGTTCTCAAACCACTAAGCACAAGATCAGCCAAATCTCTCTCGGTTATCACCAAACTATAGCACCGGTTTTTTGTATCCCTAAATCTTTTGACATAATCGGAGACCGACTCATCATACTTTTGCTTAACCGATGTAAGATGGGATAGTTTAAGCTCATTGTCACCACTGTAGAAGTGATCATGAAACTTTTGTTCCAAGTGAAACCATGTAGTAATAGAACCAGGTGGTAACGCAGAAAACCATGAGAAAGCAGTACCGGTTAAAGATAAAGGAAAATAACGTACTCTCCACTCATCTCGTGAACTTGCCTCACCTAATTGTGCCAAGTACTGACTAACATGCTCCCAGGTGGTTTTTGTGCCCTCTCCATTAAACTTAACAAAATCTGGAATTTTATATCCCGGAGGGCATTGAATTGCATCAAAGTATTCTGGATATGGCTTTTGATAAATACGGTTCCTTGGTAACTCAACTCCAAAATTCTCTCGGAGCATCTTAGCCATCTCCCCTCTAAGATTAGCTAGACCATCATCCATGGTGGACGATGAAGCTTGTGGCAGTAGCATAGGAGGATTAGGGTTAGTAGTTGCAGGTGTGAATTGTGGCATGCATGCCGAATTGTAATTCGGTAGTGATCTAATAGTGTTTGCTCTTGTAGGTAGGGTTTGGTTCGGTGTCACCACCGAACTTGGCATACTCATGATAGGATTAATGGGTGTAGCAACAATTTGATTTGTGGGACTAGGATAAAAATTCATCGGCATGGAGGGCGCCGATGAAATAGGTAAAGTTGGACTAGGGATTTCTGCGGTAACAGGCACACCAACATTACCACTAGATGATTGAGGCACACTATTTTTAGCATTACTATTTTCCAAGAAAATTTGGTATAAAAGATTATTGCTATCAGTAATGCGACTATCAATTTCAGCCCATACCTTAGGAGAGAAGGTATTACTTACAGAGGGTTTAACCTGTTCATCATGAAGAGGAGGAAACTTGATTTCTCCAACCGGAGTGATATTGCCTTGACGATCCTTTTTGAACTTAGCAAGGAACTCCTGCATCTCCTTCTCTTCACGTGCCTTCTTGTACTCCTCATAAGCTTGGCGATGTTCCTCCGATAACTCCTCAAAATTGGGCTTGATTATGTTATCGACGTCGATTTGTGAGGGTTTGGGGATCTTGTCGTTGCCAGACATGATGGATGATGATGATGATTGATCTTTGTCCCCAGCGGAGTCGCCAAAAAGTGTGTTCGCACACGAACACGTCACGTGTACCCTCGACGCCGGGGGTGGTGCACCGCAGCTCATGTCGAAGGAGTCTCACCGGAAGCGCGATTCGCAAGTCGACCGGCGAGAGCTTTTGAAGACCCAAAACCCTACACTCCCGGGAGGGACCCCGTCGGGGAGTGCGGCGGCTATGGGCTGCCCTAGGTCGGTCAAGCCGCCCCTAGAGCCTCGGTATTCGCAGCTCTCCAACACGAAGAACGACGAAGAACGAGGGAGCAAGAACGAGGGAGGAACAAAACGTAGATGAAAAAGTTGTAGATGCGTTTGCGATTGTGTGTTGTCTTTCAATCGGCCATCACCCCTTAAGTATATAAGAGGCGGCTGGACTTCCCGTGTAAGGAAAAGGCTTCAATTCACGTCCAAAACCCTAGTCCAATTCGGATTTGTTTGGTCCGAACTTTTCAAAACTGTTCGGTAAAATCTGGCTGCACCTTGCGGGCCATGTTTGGGGGAGTAAACTATCTCAGATGGAAACGAGCCCAAAAACAATCTTGACCGTTTCGATGAGACGAACAACTTTTATGTTGAACGTTTTTTGATCTGAGGCCATCTTGAGGGGGTTTTCGGCTGTTTTCCGAAGTCTGCAGCAGCGAAATTCAAAACCCGGACGAAAATACCCGGAGTGTCCGGCCATCCACAGAGAAAATCAAAACCCGGATGGTTTTTCCCGGAGTGTCCGGCCATCCAGTGTAGCAGCATCTTGTACTGGCTGTAACTTTTGCATACGACCTCGGATTAAGATGATTTTTATATCAAAATCGACCGTTTCGACGAGACGAAGACAATTCGTGTTGATCATTTTTCCATATGAGGACATCTTAATAGGGTTTCCAGCCATTCTTTAATCTGGTGTCAACATGAGCATATCTGAACTTGTCATAACTTTTGCATCCGAACTCGTTTTTAGACCATTTTCATATCCATCTTGATCTTCTCGAAAAGATCCATCCCATGGTGACCTCCAATCATAAGTTTGAATTAATCTTGACATAGCTTAAAGAAACTTTTACCATTGTGCCACTTTTGAGCGTCAACACATGCCCCCTGTTTCGACAAAGCTAGGGTGCCGAAAAATAACTTGTACCATATTTGTTCTAAGGACGATGTCAACACTCCATCGGCCATTTATATGTTCTTAGGGCGATAATTATATATCGGCCATGTTTATGCTAAGGGCGATAGTTATACATCGGCCGTTTGCCTATCTAGGCTTCTTGCCACACACTTGGGTGATACTTCTTAAATATCTAGGCTTCTTGCCACACATAGCTTAAAGAAACTTTTACCATTGTGCCACTTTTGAGCGTCAACATTTACTGACCAAAGCGCATGCTTATGCGCAGTTATGCACAGATTATGCATACTTATGCGCAATGCGTTTTGCCAATGCATAGAGCCTAGGCGCGCTTAAGTGCTCGCTTAGGCGCGCCTTTTTTAACTATGATTGCTTTGCTCTTGTATCACTGTATTTACTCATACAAACTTATTTTTAAATTGAAGGATCCATTCAAAATTCCAATGGCACAGCAGGTATGTTCACGCATGTTTCTTTAACAGGTTTGCTCTTATCAATAGCTCTGTTGATTTCAATTTCAATTGTGTATATAGTTGATTTTCATATCATGCACATTACTAGCATCACAACAGAGCCAATAGTGTTGTTGTACATGTAGACCCGTGGTACCCATCTGAAATCTTGTTGTGCCATATAGTTTCCCACGCTTTGTATTCTTTCACTGCTGCTTTGTCTTGAACTGATATGATTTGAACCGTGTCTCTATTTTGATTTGGCAAGACAATGCAGTGACCATAGGACATAGATATATGTTTGTTTGATGCTTTTATTATGTACTAGTACTTGGCAATAGAAGACTTGGTAGTTTAATCCTGTCCACCTTACTAATGAACAGGTTCACCGAAATGAGTTTCATATACTAGTACATGCTAAACTTGTTATGTTTCTGCTTGTTTTTTCTTTTAGAATGCTAACAGAATATTGGGGAAGAGTGCCTTATTAAGCAATGGTAAAGGAAGTAATGCAGATAAGGTTCAGGATAGTGACACATCCTTGTTGGTCTCCAACAAAGCTGATAAAATAGCTACGAAAGACTATCTTGAAGATAGCGAGACAACCCCAAAGTCCTGTCTTGGTTTAGTGTTCGAGTTACTCGCCACTACCGCTTGCACAAGCTTTTCAAACTCACTGTCTGAATTAGTTCGGTTTCTTGAGTCTCAACTACAAGCTGAAAGACATCGATCAGCTGTGCTGCGACAAGAAGCGGAAGGACTGCGGAAGTCCCTGGAGCATTCAAATGCATACTTTCTGGTGCAACAGCAAGCGTTGGAGGATTTTAGCGCCAAACAGGACAAAGCTAATCAACTTGCTAAGCTTATTGCCAGCATGGTGGATACCCAGGATAACGTTTCTTGAGCTCTTCTGAAGTTGTTTTAGTTATGCTCTTGTTTTGCTGCCGCGTTTATTTGCACTGGTGGCCAATTTTGATGGCCAATGTATGTAATATGCTGCTTTGTTCCCTATATTTGCACTGGTGGCGAACTTTGATGCCCAGTGGATGTAATATGTGTAATAGCGGTAATAGGCTAGCGTTAATTGCTTGCTTATTTATTTCCTTATTGTCTTGTTTAGTTGTTTGCTTGTAGTCACTGCAGTTCTTTTTCTGTGTTTTTCTAGTGGCCACCATAGCCTATTTTTGGTAACTAGGCCAAAATAATCATGGCAACACACGGACTGTTGTAACCATGGGCCTCCTACAGGCCGTATGATCCATGGGCCTTCGTCCGGCCGTAGGATCCATTGGCCTTCTATACGGGCCGTAGGATCCATCGGCCTTCTATACGGGCCTTAGGGTCCATGGGCCTTCTACGGGCCGTATGATCCATAGGCCTTCTATGGGCCGTACTATCCATGGGCCTCATACGGGCCGTAGGATCCATGGGCCTTCTATGGGGCGTATCATCATTTCGCCAATCATGGGTTGTACTATTCGTGGACCATAATGGGCCGTTAATAGGCCGTATTTGATAACTCTATGAAAACAGCCCAACGGGTTTTTTTGACATGAAAACGGCCCAACGTATTAACGGTCCGCAAACAGGCCGACTATAACGACGGGCTGAATTTGGCCCACAAGAAGAAAATGACAGTAACGGGCCGTATGTAACCGAATGCTGCAAATGAGCCCAAGAATCAATGGGCCCTGAGAAGGTCGAAAGATAACTTGGGCTGGAAACGGCCCAATGGAATAACGGGCCGTTAATGGGTGTAAAGTGATACACTATTCATTACAGGCCAGTTTCACCACGGGCCGTTAATGGGCCAAGAGTTACAAAGGTCCTCATATGGGCCGAAAGAAGTCATGGGCCACACATGGGCCGGAAGTTAAAACGGGACGAATCATATTGGACGGCCAGATGACGCTACTGGGCCTAATTCAGATAGGGCGTAACGGTCCCTGGGTTAGCGGGCTGTAAATGGGCTATATGCAAACAGGCCGTTAACAGGCTTCCCGTGGGCCGGGCCGCCACCTTTTGACCAAGTCAAACGGGTCGGCCTTTTCACAGGAATGGGCCTTTGTTGGGCCGTGCCACATGTCGCCATATCATAGGCCACTTTGGTCCAATGAACGGATGACATCTGTCCCAACGGTGAGCCGACACGTGTTTCCTCCAGCCAATGATGATTTTACACGTGGAAAATCCCCATTGGTCGGGGCTGTTAACGGGTTATCGGATCCAAAACCCGACCCGATAGCTTAATGGCGTTCCGTTACGGTGGATGCCACGTGTCGGTCACCCTTGATGAAAGCACTTCTGTGACGCGCGATTTATCTTCATGGAAGTGGACACTTCCGTGATGATAATTTTGGTAATGTGATGGAACACTTCTACGACAACACAGGTATGACTATCTTGATTCTGTCATAAAATCATCATGTATGTACATGCATGACAGAAAACGCAAACTACTGTGACAAACACGTATCATCACGGAAGTGTATTTTTTTTGTAGTGCTACCTGGCACGCCAGAGATGTTGCAGGAAACCATGACCACCTATGGGGCCAGGACAACCCCTTGCTAGTTCGGAGGGGGGGGGTCATGTTGCACAAAGAGCAGACCAATGCAAGGCAACATGGCAGAGATCACACAGTCAGTTTTACCCAGGTTCAGGCCGCCGCGAGGCGTAAAACTCTACTCCTACTTTGGTGGGTTGATTGGGAAAAGCTAGTGGTGGTGCGTAGTACACCTGCCCGGCAGGGTTGCATCGGGGCAGCGGTGACTACGCGCGTACGGGGGTGTGAGTGATCTAGATTTCCAACCCCTCTAATCGTTGCCATGGTCCTCCTTTTATAGACCAAGGGGTTACCGCAGTGGCAAATCAGTCATTAGACACTGATATGATAGCAAATAGTGCTATCATACCTAACTCTGCAGGCTGACAGCATGCATTTAATGCACCGCTTACTGTCACATTGTTGGTTGCCCGGCAAGGCTTGTCGGGCTAATCTGCCAGCTCCATGCCTGCTTGCTTGACACGTCTCTAGACGGCTATCATTTGCGGGTTCACTTGGCAGGGAGTGGCCGTCATGTGGCGAATGGCTGCCACTCAATCATCCTGCGTCTTGACACCGCACTGATCCACGACGTGGGTCATGATGGAGCAATCGGTGGGGTGTTCTCTTCTTCTGGTGGTGGCCTCGCCCCTTGCCAGGCTCGCCTACCTGGCAAGGGAGGCCTCTTTCTTGGTAATATCTGGCCCTTCTGCCTTGGTCTTGGTTTCTCTTGATCCGTTAGCTAGTTCTTCGAGTCCCTTGGTCTATGGTTCTGGTGCCTCAGTCTTGATCTTGAGTCAGGTTAACAGGCCCTAGGTCTGTTGTACCGATAGTTAACCATAAGGGAGTTCAATTTGTGACACCTTTTCCCAAGTTTACAATGACAATGTACTACGATTTCTGAAGGATTCTTTTGGAGGATTTCAGTACATACATGTCCCCCCATATTGGTTGCTTGATACATATGGTTACAATCCATATGCATTTCTCCTTTGGATTCATCTGTACTAGCTTTCTTAGGGAACTTTTCATCCACTCCAACCTCTTGTGAAGATCGAAGATGGCATGTTAGTGCCCATGTTAATCATGTCAGATCAAAGTTAGCATGTTAGTGTATTTTACAAATCCTGCAAACCAAATAGGCCTGTAGTAGTGTTCAAAACTCCATGTAGACACTAACACGTTTTCTTCTTTTGTAGATAAGATTAGACCCAGTGGTGGATAATGTGATACAATATAACAATCACGTCGAATGCCTAGATGTGCATCTCTCAGAAATTACTTTGAACTCCTACTGAGGGACCTTACCGGAGATTATATTCGCTAGGTTCTTTGTTGTCAGAGCAAGGGTGCTGAAGGTAATGAGGTTTGCCCTACATTTATTCCGCAGAAATGAATGGTTTGTTGATTAGCGCCGGCGCCTGCGACAGAATGGAATAGGCTCCAAAAATGCTGAATTTCATTTTGGAACTTCTGAGTGGCTGACCCCTTTGCAAAAAAGGCGAGGTTTCGAAACCAGACTTAGAAGTGGTAATATTAGTTTGAACCTCTCTAATATCCATATTTAGCGGATCAGCGCGAGCGTTTGCATCTGATGAGCTGAATTTCATTTCTAATATCAGTTTCAACTTTGTAATCTTTGAATTTGAGCCATATAACTCTGGAATTTGAACCTTGTAATATTTCGAGCTTTTGTGGTACAATCGTTGAAATGGCATCGTATGAGACTTGTATATTGGTAGCACTATTTTGACCTTAATATGCAATGATCTTAGATTTTATTAACCATTCTCAAATCTGTTTACCTTGTCGATCTCACAGCACATGATCTGTATAGCTAACTAGACTGCAATCTTTGACATTATTGCACACAGTTGGTTTCTTCCACCGTGTGCCCTGTAGAGCGTAGAATTAATTATCACACCCGAGTGTCCATCATCAGCCTTCTGTGTAACTTTGACCTCATCACCCATGGGTAAGCTTTATGACCGAAGTCATTCCACACACTTCGTTTTTACAAAGCTTTTTGCCAATAAACGCCCATGATTTGTCCCTCTTCTAGCCGACGCATGGCCAAACTAGCCGGGCGGGAAGCTTCTGCGGTAAACTACGCGGTAGAGCGGGAACAGGCTCATTGACGATACATTTGGCGCCTCTTCGAGCCCACACATGGTCAAACGAAATGTGTGTGGTGCGGTGTTGTCAAGCATGCACTGGAATCCTCCTCTATGAACGCCATGACAAGACGTGACTATTACAGGCCGGCTGGCCCCCATTTGTTACAGCGGCCATTTAACCCTTGTGTATCTTCAAACTTCCGATCGTGCCCCACCATTGCAAGAAGCACACCCACCACGAAAAAATTCTTAGATGGTATCCTGCACGGCTCCAATGGCGCTTTGAGCGGCTACCGACGACAAGCAGCAGTTCACCATGCATGCCGTGGTGGACACCCATCGAAGGTTCACGGAGCTCTCGGTGGCGTACACCAACAACCCGGTTTGGGTGGATCACTCCATCCACATCATGGAGCTATTGCTTGCCGAGGAGAAGTACAAGGTGGTTGGGTTCAACCTCAAGTACACCCGCGCTCGTGCCGGGTCTCGTCCCGAGGTCACCGTCCCCAGATGTGTGTGTGCAACCACATTCTCGTCTACCACTACTACCTGGCCACAAGGCCTTGCGAGCGTTTCGCTAGGTTTGTCAAGAACCCCCACTACATGTTCCCTATAGAGGACATCACCAACAATGTCAAGGTGCTCAAGAATTCGGACATCGCCTACCCGAATCTTGTCGATATCCAGGGCCAATACAAGATCTGGGGCAGCAAGGAGCATGAGAAGGACTCACTGGTTCACCTCCCCGAGGCCATCATCGACCCCTACTACAGAGACAAGAAGGATTCCTGCAACAAGGACAAGCATGCCTGGCACTCGGCCTGGATGGAGAAACTCGACAAAGCTCACGTCATGTATGCGGCCAAGGAGGCGAACACGAGCTACGACATGTATAGGCGGATTGTTGACATGAGGAAGTGCCTCCTTCCCCAAAACGGCCAGGGATCCAGCCGGAAGCAGAGCAATGGCAAGCGTCGTCGCAACAAGAAGTAGATGACTAGATCCTTGTTTCTCCTAGTTTAGTATGCATGTAATTGCTTACTTTGGTGTGTGAAAATGTTATGTGTGTAGTCACTTGTGTAACTGTATGCTTAGTTTGGTTATGCAATGCTGTCTTTTTAAGTATATATGTTGATGCTCTATAGACAGAGCAAATCACATCGCACACGGACTAAACAATGGAACCCGTAGGTGATGATTTCATCAATCACTAACAATTGTATACCAGCAATTGTTTGCTCACAACACACACGGCTTGTTAACAGGAATCGTGTGTGTTGTTCTTGGTCTTCCCACACATTTCCGATTACATACCTGTTTGCCATGTATCACACACATCATGTTAAGTTGAACCGTTTCTGTTCTCTTGGCTCAATGCAAACAGTTCATCCGAGTGAACTGTATGCCGTATATCGCACACACACCTTCATCTGGCTGCCCGTTTCTGTTGTTCGGCCTCATCACGAACAGTTCATCCAAGTGACCTGTATGTTCTATATCGCACACGCCTTCATATGGCAGCCCGTTTATTTTGTTCCTCCTCATCGCAAATAGTTAATTGAACTGAACGGTATGCCCTGCATCGCACACGCAACCAAAATCTGAACCGTGTTTGATGCATCCGTCATCGCAAACGTGTTGCACCTTTTTTGATGGGTTATTTACACATCCGTTTGCGATTATTGCATCGCACACAGTTTCATCGAAGGGTCTCTGATCGTAGTGTCACTTTAGCAGCATCCTGAAGTACTGATTGACTATGAAGCTGGCCTATTGACCTAGATTTTCCAGAATAAGGACATGACAAGGAATTAAGGATGATCAGGTGCCGGCTCAAAAAAACTTTTAATTTGGAGCACAACCTGTCAAATTTGTTCTTGTGTTTATTTTGCAGGATCAGTTTAACATGGATAAATCCAAATTAAACTGGGGGTTAATGTTGGGGATATACCCCGTGGTGTAACCCGACCGAAAGTATAACCCGATCGGACTTGGGGACTCACTAGTGACCCGCCCTGACTGGATGACTCACTAAGTGACCTGCCCGAGCCTGGCAACTCATGGGTTACGTGGCAGGCGGGTCAGAGGAGCGACAAGACCCGATGGCCCAAAAGGCGGCTCATGGAAGGCCGGTTCAGGTTATGTTAGGCTGGCTTAAAAGGAAAGGCATAAGGAACATTCTCTTATAAAGGAAGCAAGACTAGGATTCCACTTGTAATAAAATAGTCCTAGTCCTACTAGGACTCCACATGTAACCCACCCCTCCAAATTATATAAGGAGGGGCAGGGAGATACGTCTCCATCGTATCTACTTTTCCAAACTCTTTTGCCCTTGTTTTGGACTCTAACGTGCATGATTTGAATGGAACAAACCCGAACTAACGCTGTTTTCGGCAGAATTGCCATGGTGTTATTTTTGTGCAGAATAAGAAGTTCTCAGATTGACCTGAAACTTCACAGAGATCAGTTTTGGAATAAATAAAAAATATTGGCAAAAGAATCAAGTGAAGGGGGCCCACACCCTGTGTTGGAAATATGCCCTAGAGGCAATAATAAATTAGTTATTATTATATTTCCTTGTTCATGATAATCGTTTATTATCCATGCTATAATTGTATTGATAGGAAACTCAGATACATGTGTGGATACATAGACAACACCATGTCCCTAGTAAGCCTCTAGTTGACTAGCTCGTTGATCAATAGATGGTTATGGTTTCCTGACCATGGACATTGGATGTCGTTGATAACGGGATCACATCATTAGGAGAATGATGTGATGGACAAGACCCAATCCTAAGCCTAGCACAAAGATCGTGTAGTTCGTATGCTAAAGCTTTTCTAATGTCAAGTATCTTTTCCTTAGACCATGAGATTGTGAAACTCCCGGATACCGTAGGAATGCTTTGGGTGTACCAAACGTCACAACGTAACTGGGTGACTATAAAGGTGCACTACAGGTATCTCCGAAAGTGTCTGTTGGGTTGGCAAGAATCGAGACTGGGATTTGTCACTCCGTGTGACGGAGAGGTATCTCTGGGCCCACTCGGTAGGACATCATCATAATGTGCACAATGTGACCAAGGGGTTGATCACGGGATGATGTGTTACGGAACGAGTAAAGAGACTTGCCGGTAACGAGATTGAACAAGGTATCGGGATACCGACGATCGAATCTCGGGCAAGTACTATACCGCTAGACAAAGGGAATTGTATACGGGATTGATTGATTCCTTGACATCGTGGTTCATCCGATGAGATCATCGTGGAACATGTGGGAGCCAACATGGGTATCCAGATCCCGCTGTTGGTTATTGGCCGGAGAACGTCTAGGTCATGTCTGCATGGTTCCCGAACCCGTAGGGTCTACACACTTAAGGTTCGATGACGCTAGGGTTATAAAGGAAGTTTGTATGTGGTTACCGAATGTTGTTCGGAGTCCCGGATGAGATCCCGGACGTCACGAGGAGTTCCATAATGGTCCGGAGGTAAAGATTTATATATGGTAAGTCCTATTTTGGCCACCGGAAAATGTTCAGGATTTTTTGGTATTGTACCGGGAAGGTTCTAGAAGGTTCCGGAGTGGGGCCCACCTGCATGGAGGGACCCACATGAACGTGGGTAGTGGGGGCAAGGCCCCACACCCCTGGTCAAGGCGCACCAAGATCCCCCCTTAGAAGGAATAAGATCATATCCCGAAGGGATAAGATCAAGATCCCTAAAAAGGGGGGATAACAATCGGTGGGGAAGGAAATGATGGGATTTCTTTCCTCCCACCTTTGCCAACGCCCCAATGGAGTTGGAGGGCAAGAAACCAGCCCCCTCCACCCCTATATATAGTGGGGAGGCACATGGGAGCTTTACCCATGTTCTGGCGCAGCCCTCCCCCTCTCCCAAGTACTCCTCCTCTCTCGCGGTGCTTGGCGAAGCCCTGCAGGATTGCCACGCTCCTCCACCACCACCACGCCGTTGTGCTGCTGCTGGATGGAGTCTTCCTCAACCTCTCCCTCTCTCCTTGCTGGATCAAGGCATGGAGACGTCACCGGGCTGTACGTGTGTTGAACGCGGAGGTGCCGTCCGTTCGGCACTAGGATCTCCGGTGATTTCGATCACGACGAGTACGACTCCTTCAACCCTGTTCTCTTGAACGCTTCTGCTTAGCAATCTACAAGGGTATGTAGATGCACTCTCCTTCCCCTCGTTGCTAGTTTCTCCATAGATAGATCTTGGTGACACGTAGGAAAATTTTGAATTTCTGCTACGTTCCCCAACAGTGGCATCATGAGCTAGGTCTATTGAGTAGATTCTTTGCACGAGTAGAACACAAAGTAGTTGTGGGCGTTGATTTTGTTCAATATGCTTACCGTTACTAGTCCAATCTTGATTCGGCGGCATCGTGGGATGAAGCGGCCCGGACCGACCTTACACGTACACTTACGTGAGACAGGTTCCACCGACTGACATGCACTTGTTGCATAAGGTGGCTAGCGGGTGCCAGTCTCGCCCGCTTTAGTCGGATCAGATTCGATCAAAATGGTCCTTATGAAGGGTAAATAGCAATTGACATATCACGTTGTGGTTTTGCTTAGGTAAGAAACATTCTTGCTAGAAACCCATAGCAGCGACGTAAAACATGCAAACAACAATTAGAGGACGTCTAACTTGTTTTTGCAGGGTATGCTATGTGATGTGATATGGCCAAGAAGAATGTGATGAATGATATGTGATGTATGAGATTGATCATGTTCTTGTAATAGGAATCACGACTTGCATGTCGATGAGTATGACAACCGGCAGGAGCCATAGGAGTTGTCTTTATTTATTGTATGACATGCGTGTCATTGAACAAACGCCATGTAATTACTTTACTTTATTGCTAACCGGTAGCCATAGTAGTAGAAGTAATAAGTTGGCGAGACAACTTCATGGAGACACGATGATGGAGATCATGGTGTCATGCCGATGACGATGATGATCATGGAGCCCCGAAGATGGAGATCAAAAGGAGCAAAATGATATTGGCCATATCATGTCACTTTTGATTGCATGTGATGTTTATCATGTTTATGCATCTTATTTGCTTAGAACGACGGTAGTAAATAAGATGACCCCTCATTAAAATTTCAAGAAAGTGTTCCCCCTAATTGTGCACCGTTGCGAAAGTTCGTCGTTTCGAAGCACCACGTGATGATCGGGTGTGATAGATTCCTATGTTCACATACAACGGGTGTAAGCCAGATTTACACACGCGAAACACTTAGGTTGACTTGACGAGCCTAGCATGTACAGACATGGCCTCGGAACACAAGAGACCGAAAGATCGAGCATGAGTCGTATAGTAGATACGATCAACATGAAGATGTTCACCGATGATGACTAGTCCGTCTCACGTGATGATCGGACATGGCCTAGTTGACTCAGATCATGTAATCACTTATATGACTAGAGGGATGTCTATCTGAGTGGGAGTTCATAAGATGAACTTAATTATCCTGAACATAGTCAAAAGATCTTTGCAAATTATGTCGTAAGCTCGCGCTTTAGTTCCACTATTTAGATATGTTCCTAGAGAAAATATATTTGAAAGTTGATAGTAGCAATTATGCGGACTGGGTCCGTGAACTGAGGATTGTCCTCGTTGCTTCGTAGAAGGCTTATGTCCTTAATGCACCGCTCAGTGTGTTGAACCCCAAACGTTGTTTGTGGATGTTGCGAACATCGGACATACATGTTGTGATAACTACATGATAGTTCAGTTAAACGGTTTAGAGTTGAGGCACCAAAGATGTTTTTTGAAACATCGCGGAACATATGAGATGTTCCAAGGGCTGAAATTGGGATTTCAGGCTCGTGCCCACGTCAAGAGGTATGAGACCTCCAATGATTTTCTTAGCCTACAAACTAAGGGAGAAAAGCTCAATCGTTGAGCTTGTGCTCAGATTGTCTGAGTGCAACAATCACTTTAATCAAGTGGGAGTTGATCTTCCAGATGAGATAGTGATGTTTCTCCAAAGTCATTGCCACCAAGCTGCTAGAGCTTCATGATGAACTATAACATATCAGGGATAGATATGATGATCCTTGAAATATACGCGATGTTTGACACCGCGAAAGTAGAAATCAAGAAGGAGCATCAATTGTTGATGGTTAGTGAAACCACTAGTTTCAAGAAGGGCAAGGGCAAGAATGGATACTTCATGAAATGGCAAATCAGCTGCTGCTCTAGTGAAGAAACCCAAGGTTGAACCCAAACCCGAGACTAGGTGTTTCTGTAATAAGGGGAACAGTCACTGGAGCAGAATTACCCTAGATACTTGGTAGATGAGAAGGCTGGCAAGGTCGATAGAAATATATTGGATATACATTATGTTAATGTGTACTTTACTAGTACTCCTAGTAGCACCAGGGTATTAGATACTGGTTCGGTTGCTAAGTGTTAGTAACTCGAAATAAAAGCTACGGAATAAACGGAGACTAGCTAAAGGTGAGCTGACGATATGTGTTGGAAGTGTTTCCAAGCTTGATGTGATCAAGCATCGCACGCTACCTCTACCATCTAGATTGGTGTTAAACCTAAATAATTGTTATTTGGTGTTTGCGTTGAGCATAGACATGATTGGATTATGTCTATCGCAATACAGTTATTCATTTAAGGACAATAATGGTTACTCTGTTTATTTGAATAATACCTTCAATGGTCTTGCACCTAAAATGAATGGTTTATTGAATCTCAATCGTAATGATACACATGTTCATGCCAAAAGATATAAGATAGTAATGATAGTACCACTTACTTGTGGCACTGCCATGTAAGTCATATTGGTATAAAACGCATGAAGAAGCTCCATGTTGATGGATCTTTGGACTCACTCGTTTTGAAAAGTTTGAGACATGCGAACCATGTCTATTGGTGTATACGCATGAAGAAACTCCATGCAGATGGATCGTTTGGACTCACTTGATTTATCACTTGAGACATGCAAATCATACCACATGGGCAAGATGATTGAAACCCTCGTTTTCAGTAAAATGGAACAAGAAAGCAACTTGTTGGAAGTAATACATTTTGATGTGTGAAGTCCAATGAGTGCTGAGGCACGCAGTGGATATGTTATGTTCTTACTTCACGGATGATTTGAGTAGATACTGAGTATATTTACTTGATGAAACACAAGTCTGAACTATTGAATGGTTCAAGTAACTTCAGAGTGAAGTTGAAGATCATCGTGACAAGAGGATAAAATGTCTATGATATGATCATAGAGATGAGTATCTGAGTTACGAGTTTTGGCACGCAATTAAGACATTGTGGAAATTGTTTCACAATTAATACCGCCTGGAACACCATAGTGTGATGGTGTATCCGAACATCATAGTTGCACCCTATTGGATATGGTGCGTACCATGAT
Organism: Triticum aestivum; assembly: GCF_018294505.1. Lineage (NCBI taxonomy): Eukaryota > Viridiplantae > Streptophyta > Magnoliopsida > Poales > Poaceae > Triticum > Triticum aestivum. The sequence goes on along the minus strand of NC_057807.1, from coordinate 133,385,181 downwards.
GTCTCTTATCGAATTACCACTATCGTTCATGGGTTAGGCATTAGAGACAACCGCACTCACTTTAATAGGGCACCACGTAATTCCGTTGAGACGGCACCATTTGAACTATGGTTTGGAGAAACCTAAGTTGTCGTTTCTTAAAAGTTTGGGGCTGCGACGCTTATGTGAAAAAGTTTCAGCGTAATAAGCTCGAACCCAAAACGGATAAATGCATCTTCATAGGATACCCAAAATGGTTGGGTATACCTCCTAATTCAGATCTGGAAGCAAAAGTGATTGTTTATAGAAACGGGTCCTTTCTCGAGGAAAAGTTTCTCTCGAAAGAATTGAGTGGGAGGATGGTGGAGACTTGATGAGGTTATGGAACCATCACTTCAACCAGTGTGTAGCAGGGCACAGGACGTTGTTCCTGTGGCACCTACACCAATTGAAGTGGAAGCTTATGATAGTGATCATGAAGCTTTGGATCAAGTCACTACCGAACCTCGTAGGATGACAAGGACGCGTACTGCTTAGGAGTGGTACGGTGATCCTGTCTTGAAGGTCATGTTGCTAGACAACAATGAACCTACGAGCTATGGAGAAGCGATGGTGGGCCCATATTCCGACAAATGGTTAGAAGCCATGAAATCTGAGATAGGATCCATGTATCAGAACAAAGCATGGACTTTGGTGGACTTGCCCGATGATCGGCAAGCTATTGAGATAAATGGATCTTCAAGAAGAAGACGGACATGGACGATAATGTCACCGTCTATGAAGCTCAACTTGTGGCGAAGAGTTTTTCACAAGTTCAAGGAGTTGACTACGATGAGATTTTCTCATCCGTAGCGAAGCTTAAGTCCGTCGGAATCATGTTAGCATTAGCTGCATTTATGAAATCTGGCATATGGATGTCAAAAACGAGTTTCCTTACCAGTTTTCGTAAGGAAAGGTTGTATGTGATACAATCAGAAAGGTTTTGTCGATCCTAAGGATGCTAAAAGGTATGCTAGCTCCAGCGATCCTTCCATGGACTGGAGTAAGCATCTCGGAGTTGGAATATGCACTTTGATAAGATGATCAAAGATTTTGAGTTTGTACAAAGTTTATGAGAAACTTCTATTTCCAAAAAGGTGAGTGGGAGCACTATAGAATTTCTGATGAGTATATGTTGTTGACATATTGTTGATCAGAAATGATGTAGAATTTCTGGAAAGCATATAGAGTTATTTGAAAAGTGTTTTTCAAGTGAAAAACCTGGATTAAGCTACTTGAACATTGAGCATCAAGATCTATAAGGATAGATCAAAAACGCTTAATGGTACTTTCAAATGAGCACATACCTTGACATGATCTTGAAGGTGTTCAAAATGGATCAGTCAAAGAAGGAGTTCTTGCCTGAGTTGTAAGGTATGAAGTTCAGAGTTAAAGCTCAACCACGGCAGAAGAGAGAGAAAGGACGAAGGTCATCCCCTATGCTTCAGACATAGGCTCTATAGTATGCTATGCTGTGTACCGCACCGGAAGTGTGCCTTGCCATGAGTCAGTCAAGGGGTACAAGAATGATCCAGGAATGGATCATTGGACAGCGGTCAAAATTGACCTTGGAGTAAATAAGGACATGTTTCTCGATTATGGAGGTGATAAAGAGTTTGGCGTAAAGGGTTACGTTGATGCAAGCTTTAACACCTATCCGAATGACTCTGAGTAGCAAACCGGATACGTATAGTGGAGCAACCATTTGGAATAGCTCCAAGTGGAGCGTGGAAGCAGCATTTACAATATGACCTAGAGATTTGTGAAGTACATACGGATTTGAATGTTGCAGACCCGTTGACTAAAACCTCTCTTACAAGCAAAACATGATCAAACCCCAGAACTCATTGAGTCTTAATCACATGATGATGTGAACTAGTTTAGTGACACTAGTAAACGCTTTGGATGTTGGTCACATGGTGATGTGACCTGTGAGTGTTAATCACATGGCGATGTGAACTAGATTATTGACTCTAGTGCAAGTGGGAGACTATTGGAAATATGCCCTAGAGGCAATAATAAATTAGTTATTATTATATTTCCTTGTTCATGATAATCGTTTATTATCCATGCTATAATTGTATTGATAGGAAACTCAGATACATGTGTGGATACATAGACAACACCATGTCCCTAGTAAGCCTCTAGTTGACTAGCTCGTTGATCAATAGATGGTTATGGTTTCCTGACCATGGACATTGGATGTTGTTGATAACGGGATCACATCATTAGGAGAATGATGTGATGGACAAGACCCAATCCTAAGCCTAGCACAAAGATCGTGTAGTTCGTATGCTAAAGCTTTTATAATGTCAAGTATCTTTTCCTTAGACCATGAGATTGTGAAACTCCCAGATACCGTAGGAATGTTTTGTGTGTACCAAACGTCACAACGTAACTGGGTGACTATAAAGGTGCACTATAGGTATCTCCGAAAGTGTCTGTTGGGTTGGCATGAATCGAGACTGGGATTTGTCACTCCGTGTGACGGAGAGGTATCTCTGGGCCCACTCGGTAGGATATCATCATAATGTGCACAATGTGACCAAGGGGTTGATCACGGGATGATGTGTTACGGAACGAGTAAAGAGACTTGCCGGTAACGAGATTGAACAAGGTATCGGGATACCGACGATCGAATCTCGGGAAAGTACTATACCGCTAGACAAAGGGAATTGTATACGGGATTGATTGAGTCCTTGACATCGTGGTTCATCCAATGAGATCATCGTGGAACATGTGGGAGCCAACATGGGTATCCAGATCCCGCTGTTGGTTATTGGCCGGAGAACGTCTAGGTCATGTCTGCATGGTTCCCGAACCCGTAGGGTCTACACACTTAAGGTTCGATGACGCTAGGATTATAAAGGAAGTTTGTATGTGGTTACCGAATGTTGTTCGGAGTCCCGGATGTGATCCCGGACGTCACGAGGAGTTCCATAATGGTCCGGAGGTAAAGATTTATATATGGGAAGTCCTATTTTGGCCACCGGAAAATGTGCAGGATTTTTCGGTATTGTACCAGGAAGGTTCTAGAAGGTTCCGGAGTGGGGCCCACCTGCATGGAGGGACCCACATGAACATGGGTAGTGGGGGCAAGGCCCCACACCCCTGGTCAAGGCGCACCAAGATCCCCCCTTAGAAGGAATAAGATCATATCCCGAAGGGATAAGATCAAGATCCCTAAAAAGGGGGGATAACAATCGGTGGGGAAGGAAATGATGGGATTTCTTTCCTCCCACCTTTGCCAACGCCCCAATGGAGTTGGAGGGCAAGAAACCAGCCCCCTCCACCCCTATATATAGTGGGGAGGCTCATGGGAGCTTTACCCAAGTTCTGGCGCAGCCCTCCCCCTCTCCCAAGTACTCCTCCTCTCTCGCGGTGCTTGGCGAAGCCCTGCAGGATTGCCACGCTCCTCCACCACCACCACGCAATTGTGCTGCTGCTGGATGGAGTCTTCCTCAACCTCTCCCTCTCTCCTTGCTGGATCAAGGCATGGCAGAAGTCACCAGGCTGTACGTGTGTTGAACGCGGAGGTGCCGTCCGTTCGGCACTAGGATCTCCGGTGATTTGGATCACGACGAGTACGACTCCTTCAACCCCGTTCTCTTGAACGCTTTGCTTAGCGATCTACAAGGGTATGTAGATGCACTCTCCTTCCCCTCGTTGCTGGTTTCTCCATAGATAGATCTTGGTGACACGTAGGAAAATTTTGAATTTCTGCTACGTTCCCCAACACCCTTGCCACAAGGGTGGGGGCGCGCCCACCCTCTGGGCGCGCCACTCGACCTTGTGGGCCCCTGGACCTGCACCGACCTCAACTCCAACTCCATATATTCTCTTTTGGGGATAAAAAAATCAGAGAGAAGGATTCATCGCGTATTACGATACGGAGCCGCCACCAAGTCCTATTCTTCCTTGGGAGGGTAGATCTGGAGTCTGTTCGGGGCTCCGGAGAGGGGAATCTGTTGCCATCGTCATCATCAACCATCCTCCACCACCAATTTCATGATGTTCATCGCCGTGCATGAGTAATCCCATCGTAGGCTTGCTGGACGGTGATGGGTTGGATGATATTTACCATGTAATTGAGTTAGTTTTGTTAGGGTTTGATCCCTCGTATCCACTATGTTCTAAGATTGATGTTGCTATGACTTTGCTATGCTTAATGCTTGTCACTAGGGCCCGAGTGCCATGATTTCAGATCTGAACCTATTAAGTTTTCATGAATATATTTGTGTTCTTGATCCAATATTGCAAGTTATAGTCACCTACTACGTGTTATGATCCGGCAACCCCGAAGTGACAATAGTCGGGACCACTCCCGGTGATGACCGTAGTTTGAGGAGTTCATGTATTCACTAAGTGCTAATGCTTTGGTCCGATACTCTATTAAAAGGAGGCCTTAATATCCCTTAGTTTCCAATAGGACCCCATTGCCATAGGAGGGTAGGACAAAAGATGTCATGCAAGTTCTTTTCCATAAGCACGTATGACTATATTTGGAATACATGCCTACATTATATTGCTGAATTGGAGCTAGTTCTATGTCACCCTATGTTATAACCGTAGAATGATGAATGCCGTCCGACATAATTATCCATCATTGATCCATTGCCTACGAGCTTTTCATATATTGATCTTTGCTAAGTTACCTTTCCGTTGCCACTATCACGATTGCTACTGCTGCTGTTACTTTTGCCACCATTACCGCTACTTCCATACTACTTTGCTACTAAATACTTTTCTAAAGATATTAAGTCTTTTAGGTGTGGTTGAATTGACAACTCGGCTGCTAATACTCAAGAATATTCTTTGTTTCCCCTTGTGTCAAATCAATAAATTTGGGTTGAATACTCTACCCTTGAAAACTGTTGCGATCCCCTATACTTATGGGTTATTAAGACTTTTTCTGGCACGTTGCCCGGGAGCATAACCCTATTCTTTGAGTCACTTGGGATTTATATCTGTTGATCACTATGAGGAATTTGAAAGATTAAAGAACCAAGATTTTCCCTCAACTACAAGGGGAGGTAAGGAACTGCCATCTAGCTCTACACTTGATTCACCTTCTATTTTGAGTAAACTTGCGATACCTACACCTGCTATTGATTCTGATATGTCGCATGTTATTAATGATACCACTTCTGCTATGCATGGTGCTTATGATGAAACTACTTCTCTGCTTAATAATACTGTGCCACTAGGTGAATTTCTTGATGAACAACTTGCTAGGGTTAGAGAGAATGAAATTACTGAAACTGATGATTTTATTGAAAATAAAGATTATGATTCTCCGCCTAGATATGAATTGCCTGTTGTACCTGAGGGTTATGTTATGGATGAAGAAACTGCTTGAGACTTCTTTGCTTGCAATGATAGAGAGGATCTTAAGAAATTGTTAGCTTAGTTGAAAGAACAATCCTTGAATGCTAGAATGAAATATGATCCCGCTTTTGCTACTTCACCTATCTTTGTTACTGATAAGGATTATGAATTTTCTATCGATCCTTAGTTAATTACTTTGGTTGAATCCGATCCTTTTCATGGTTATGAATCTGAAACTGTTGTGGCACATCTTACTAAATTAAATGATATAGCCACCCTATTTACTCACGAGGAAAACATTCGCTTCTGAAGTTGTTTCCTTTCTCATTAAAGGGTAATGCTAAGTTATGGTTTAATTCTCTTGCTCTTGGTTGTGTGTGTAGTCCCTAGGATATGATTTACCACTTCTCTGCAAAATATTTCCCCGCTCATAAGAAACAAGCTGCTTTAAGGGAAATATTTAATTTTGTGCAAATTGAAGAAGAGAGTCTCCCACAAGCTTGGGGGAGGCTTCTCCAATTACTTAATGCTTTGCCTGATCATCCTCTCAAGAAAAAAGAAATACTTCATATCTTTTATAATGGACTAACCGATGCTTCCAGAGACCATCTTGATAGTTGTGCTAGTTGTGTTTTCAGGGAAAGAACTGTTGAGCAAGCTGAATTTCTATTAAATAATATATTGAGTAATGATAATGATTGGACACTTCCTGAATCAACTCCTAAGACAACTCCGAAGAAAAGGGGTATTCTATTTCTCAGTCCTAAAGATATGCAAGAGGCAAAGAAATAAAGAAAAAAGGTATTAAAGCTGAAGAGGTTAAAAATTTATTTCCCATTGAAAGAAATACATGGTCTTGATAACCCGACATAGGTAGTAGAGGTAAACTCTCTGTGTAGATTTGATGAAGGTGATATTCCTCATAATAAGTCTACTAGAAAATGCTTGGATGAGTTTGATAATTTTATTGTTAGACAACAGAACTTCAATGCTTATATTAGTAGACAGTTGAAACGCAATGCTTACATGCTTGACCACTTGGGTGATTATATGAGTAGAACTGTTAATGACCTTAAGCTTATTAGTAAACATGCTTCCATGGTTACGACTCAAGTAGAACAAGTACTTAAACTTTAGGATGATTTGCTTAATGGGTTGAATAGTAAGAATAATGATAATGTTGTTATGGTTATGACTAGAGGTGGTAAAATGATCCAGGAACCTTTGTATCCCGAGGGTCATCCTAAGAGAGTTGAGAAAGATTCTCAGAGAATTAATAATGATACACCTAGGCCTAGTACTAAAAAGAAAAAAGAAAACTGATAGGACTTTGCATGCTAGTGAACTTGTTATAGATACACCTGAGAATCCCAATGATATTTCTATTTTCGATGCTGAGACACAATCTGGTGATGAACATGAGCCTAGTGATAATGTTACTGATGATGTTCATGTTGATGCTCAACCTAGTAATGATAATGATGTAAAGATTGAACCTGCTGTTGATCTTCATAACCCACAATCAAAGAATCAACGTTATGATAAGAGAGACTTCGTTGCTAGGAAGCATGGTAAAGAAAGAGAACCATGGGTTCAGAAACCCATGCCCTTTCCTCCTAAGCCATCCAAGAAAAAGGATGATGAGGATTTTGAGAGCTTTGCTAAAATGATTAGACCTATCTTTTTGCGTATGTGTTTGACTGATATGCTTAAAATGCCTCCTTATGCTAAGTATATGAAAGATATTGTTACTTATAAAAGAAAGATACCGGAAGCTGAAGTTTCCACCATGCTTGCTAATTATACTTTTAAGGGTGGAAAACCAAAGAAACATGGAGATCCGGGAGTACCAACTATACCATGCTCCATTAAAAGAAACTATGTTAAAACTGCTTTATGTGATCTTGGAGCCGGTGTTAGTGTTATTCCTTTCTCTTTGTATCATAGTCTTGAATTGAATAAGTTGACACCTACGGAAATCTCATTGCAAATGGCTGATAAATCAACTGTTATACCCATCAGTATTTGTGAGGATGTGCCTGTTGTGGTTGCAAACGTTGCGATTTTAACAAATTTTGTTATTCTTGATATTCCCGAGGACAACAGTATGTCGATCATCCTTGGTAGACCCTTTTTGAATACTGCAGGGGTTGTTATTGATTGCAACAAAGGCAATGTCACTTTTCATGTTAATGGTAATGAGCATACGGTACACTTTCTGAAAAAACAACCTCAAGTTCATAGTATCAATTCTATTGGAAAAAATTCAACTATTACTATTGGAGGTTTTGAATTTCCTCTTCCTACTGCAAAAATAAATATGATATTCTTATTGTTGGGGACATGCATATCCCTGTTGAGGTAACCTAGTGTCATTCAAAAATTCTCCGGTTTCATGTCATTCGGAAGAAGTTCGTTAATAAGACTTGGTCAACCTTGTTAATGGATTCCTTTTGATGAGCATGAGATGGATGAATTTAGAAAGAACAACTCTCTGTACCCACCTTTTACTTTCTGTTATTTAGATTAAACAAAGCCAAAATAGTATTTTCTGTCTGTTTTCTGAATTATCTGTGCAATAAAAAATGCCCCGAAAATAAAAGTTCTCCAAATGCCCTGAAAATTTAGTATGATTTTTTGTATAATATTTTAGAATTTCTGGCACTTAGAACACACCAGGGGCCCCACCAGCTGGCCACAAGGGTGGAGGGCGCGCCCACCCCCGTGGGGCATGCCCCTGACATTGTGGGGCCCACGTGGCCCCCCTCCACTTATTCCAGCACCCATCCACTCCTTCTTCCTCCAAAAAAATCACTCCATAGCGCAAACTCATCTTCTTGCTCATCTTGCTGCCATTTTTGATCTCCTTGCTCAAAGATCCATTCACAAAGCTGCTTTGGGGGATTGTTCTTCGGTATGTGATTCCTCCAATAGTCCAAATAGTTTTTGTTCTAGTGCTTTATTTGTTGCAAATTTTGGCTGCCTTGCTAACCCTGTTCTTGAGCTTGCATGTCAAATTTATATGGTCAAAAGTAGTTTCGATGCATGATATAGCCTCTAGGTACTTGTAGGAGTAGTTGCTATCAATTTTGTTGAGTTTGGTTCACTTTTATTTTGAGTCACTAAAAATTTCAGAAATTTTTCAGAGAAAGAAAAATGTCTAGGAGAATGTACCAAGGTGTTTATTCAAGGAAAGAAGTACCGAGGCGTGCGATGCACAAACTGGACCCTGAACCACCAAGGGAAGCTCATGTGAAGCCATGTGAATGGCCACCGGATGAATTTATGGAACGTGCAGGTTTCAAGGATGAATTCTATGAGTACGTACAAAATTCCGGCCTTGAGGATTTCTTATCAAACAAGTGCTTACAGTATCACTATCTCACTGATTCCTTCGTGCGGAGGTTTGGGTTTTCATCTAAGCATAGCACTCATACTGTCCTGTTTGATCTTTATGATGAATCTTATACCATGGACCTAGAAGACTTTTGTGATGCATTTTAAATTCCACAATGGGGTAGTCTTATTAAGCCTCATAAAACTGAGTATAATGATTTCCTTGCTAGCATCACTGTTAGAGAAAGTAGAAATATCACACAAGCTACCATAGGGAGCATTCACTTTCCTTCCATACATTATTTTGCTCTCTTTATCGGTAGGTGCATTAATGGTAAACATGAGCATTGCCACATTTGCGTTCCGGATCTCAGTATCCTCAAGTGTGCAGTGTTAGGCAATAAATGATATAATCTAGGGGCTATTATTGCTAGGAGGTTATACCATAATGCTAAAGATGGAGATTTATTTGGTGGGATTTATGCAACTCGTTTAGCTAATTATTTGGGTGTACCCATAAGAGGGTATGATATGGAGTTGCCATCTGCTTTTCTAGATTATGAGGCTATGGTACGCTACCAGTTTCTTAAGAGGAACAAATAGTTCCTCCAGTACTGACTAATCTTTGATAGACGGCACGCCGTCCTTGTTACCCTTCCTACTCCTGCCTTCTTTAACTTTCAGGAAAATGGGCGCTATTTTATAACTAGAGAGGAGGCAAATGAGTCTGAGAGAACAGCGGAGGCTGCTCGCCTTCAGGAAGTAGCTCGCCAAGCAGCAGCTGTAGCAGCACAGTACAACCCCAACTATGATCTCGGATATCATCCAGCCAGTGGTGGCCTTACACCAACTTAGGCCAAAAGCCTAAGATTGGGGAGTAAGTATTTCTCACCGACATTACGTTCATGTTCACACACTCATTGCAGTTGTCGGTGCTCATACTTTTGCATTGTATTATCCATGTTAGTTTATTTCTTTTTCCGCTTTCTTCTTGAAAGTTTGAAAAATCTTAAGAGAAAAACCAAAAAAATTAGTTGTAGTTAGTTTACTTTATATGCATGCTTAGTAGTAATGTTAAAAGAAAACCCAAAAAGATTTCTCGTTCTTCTTTTGCTTGTTGGGAGCTCTCCCATGTAATTATTTTTTTGTTCTTGTTTTACCTTTCTTCAGAAAAAGAAAAGCTCCAAAAATATTTCAGTGTGTTTCTTTGAATTTCTTGTCTTTTCTTTGGGGGTTGAGAGGAGAAGACCACGATGAACATGTTGAGTGGTTCTCATATGCATTACTGTTGATCTAACAAAGAGCCCATATTACCTTGTCTTCTCCTTTGAATAAATGTTTGCAGATTTCAGCTTAGTCCAATGCACGTGCATTATTATTATTATCCACACACCGTTCGGTCGTGCAAGTGAAAGGCAATAATGACGATATATGACGAAATGATTGAGATGAGGAGAAGCTGGTTGAACTCGACCAATCTTGTTTTTGTAAATATGATTAGTTCATCGTTCCTGATTCAGCCTATTATGAATCAAACATGTTTGCAATGACAATTAGAGATTATAGTTACTCATGTCATGCTTAATTAGCTAGGAGTTTATAATGGTTTACCTTGCGTGCCAACATGAAAATTAAAATGGTTGTGATGCGGTATGATAGGATGGTATCCTCCTTTGAATGATTCGAGTGGGTTGACTTGGCACATGTTCATGCATGTAGTTGAAACAGAATCAACATAGCCTCTACAATATTTATGTTCATGGTGATTTATATCCTACTCATGCTTGCACTCAATGTTGGTTAATCTCAATGCATGTTTATGACTGTTGTCGATCTCTAGTTGGCCGCTTCCCAGTCTCTTTCTAGCCTTCACTTGTACTAAGCGGGAATACTGCTTGTTCATCCACTTCTACAAACCCAAAGTTGTTCCATATGAGTCCACCATCCCTTCCTATATGCGGTAATTACCTGTCGTTCCAAGTAAATTTGCATGTGCCAAACTCTAAACCTTCAAATGATAATCTGTTTTGTATGCTCGAATCGCTCATGTACCAACTAGGGTTGTCCATATCTGCCATGCTAGGTGGGTTATTCTCATGATGAGTGGACTCCGCCCATCATTCATGAGAAAATGGCTGGTAACCGGGATGCCTAGTCCCATGCTCAAATCAAATCAAAATAATTGCAAACAAAACTCCCCCAGGATTGTTGTTAGTTGGACGATACCTGTTGTTTCGGACCCGCCATGGAGTGTGCTTGTTGGTGGTGGGGGAGTATAAACTTTACCATTCTGTTTGGGAACCGCCTATAGTGTATGTAGCATGGAAGATACCAAGATCTCTTAGTTGTTATGTTGACAATGAAAGCATGCCGCTCAAAATATTATTTATCTCTGCTTTAAAAACTTGAGCTCTAGCACCTCTGCAAATCCCTGCTTCCCTCTGCAAAGGGCCTATATATTTACTTTTATGTTGAGTCATCATCATCTTATAAAAGCACTAGTTAGAGAGCACCACTGTCATTTGCATGCATTGTTATTAATTTATATTGAGTATGATTGTGACTCGATCTCTTCTACCACGAATTACAATGTCTAGTCAGTCCTTGATCTTCAGGGGTGCTCCGCATTTATGTTTTGCGGTCTCAGAAAGGGCTAGCGAGATACCATCTTGTTATACCGTATCATGATTGTTTTGAAAAAGTGTTGTCATCCGAGATTTATTCTTATTGCTCGCTAGTTGATTATTCCATTGATATGAGTATATGTGAGACCTAAATGTTATTGTGAATATGATTAGGTCATGATCTTTGCTGAAAACTTGAATGCTGGCCTTACATATTTGCAACAACAAGATCAAACAGAGTTTGTACAAGTTTTTATTTATCACTTTCAATTTATCAACTGAATTGCTTGAGGACAAGCAACGGTTAAACTTGGCGGAGTTGATACGTCTCCATCATATCTACTTTTCCAAACTCTTTTGCCCTTGTTGTAACTTGCATGATTTGAATGGAACTAACCCGGACTGACGTTGTTTTCAGCAGAATTGCCATGGTGTTACTTTTGTGCAGAATAAAAAGTTCTTAGATTGACCTGAAATTTCATGGAGATCAGTTTTGGAATAAATAAAAAATATTGGCGAAAGAATCAAGTGAAGAGGGACCACACCCTGGACACAAGGGTGGGGGCGCGCCCACCCCCCTGGGGCATGCCACCCGGCCTTGTTGGTGCCCTGGACCTCCACCGATCTCAACTCCAACTCCATATATTCTCTTTTGGGGAAAAAATCAGAGAGAAGGATTCATCGCGTTTTACGATATGAAGCCGTCGCCAATCCCTGTTCTTCCTCGGGAGGAAGATCTGGAGTCCGTTCGGGGCTCCGAAGAGGGGAATCCGTCGCCATCGTCATCATCAACCATCCTCCATCACCAATTTCATGATGTTCACCACCTTGCGTGAGTAATCCCATCGTAGGCTTGCTAGACCGTGATGGGTTGGATGAGATTTATCATGTAATCCAGTTAGTTTTGTTAGGGTTTGATCCCTAGTATCCACTATGTTCTAAGATTGATGTTGCTATGACTTTGCTACGCTTAATGCTTGTCACTTGGGCCCGAGTGCCATGATTTTAGATCTGAACCTATTATGTTTTCATGAATATATGAAAGGATCAAGAAGAGGTGTCTAGAGGGGGGGGGATTAGACACTAAGTACCAAAAGTTGCAATTTTTAACTTCTTTAAGTTCAAGTGGAGTTTTGGCACAAGTTTAACCTTCACAATACATAACAAGCAAGCATGCAACGAGTATATGAGCAGCGGAACGTAAAGCATGCAACTTGAAAGAATGTAAAGGGATGGGATTGGAGGATTCAAACGCAATTGGAGACACGGATGTTTTTGTCATGGTTCCGATAGGTGGTGCTATCATACATCCACGTTGATGGAGACTTCAACCCACGAAGGGTAACGGTTGCGTGAGTCCACGGAGGGCTCCACCCATGAAGGGTCCACGAAGAAGCAACCTTGTCTATCCCACCATGGCCGTCGCCCACGAAGGACTTGCCTCACTAGCGGTAGACCTTCACGAAGTAGGTGATCTCCTTGCCCTTACAAACTCCTTGGCTCAACTCCACAATCTTGTCGGAGGCTCCCAAGTGACACCTAGCCAATCTAGGAGACACCACTCTCCAAGAAGTAACAAATGGTGTGTTGATGATGAAATCCTTGCTCTTGTGCTTCAAATGATAGTCTCCCCAACACTCAACTCTCTCTCACAGGATTTGGATTTGGTGGAAAGAAGATTTGAGTGGAAAGCAACTTGGGGAAGGCTAGAGATCAAGATTCATATGGTAGAAATGGAATATCTTGGTCTCAACACAAGTGTAGGTGCTTCTCTCTCAGAAAATGCAAGTTGGGAGTGTAGGTTCGTTCTGATGGCTCTCTCCACGAATGAAGAGGAGGTGGAGGGGTATATATAGCCTCCACACAAAATCTAACCGTTACACACAACTTGCCAAACTCGGTGGGACCGAATTGATAAACTCAGTCGGACCGATTCAGCAAATCTAGTGACCGTTAGGATTTTCGATGGGACCAACATGCAACTCGGTAGGACCGATATGGTTAGGGTTAGGGCATAACGTAATCTCGGTGAGATCGATTAAACAAACTCAGTGGGACCGATTTTGGTAATAAGCTAACCAGAGAGTTGGTCAGGTAAACTCGGTGGGACCGGTTCGCTCATTTCGGTGAGACCGAAATGTTACGAAAGGGAAATAGAGAGTTTACATTGCAATCTCGGTGGGACCGATCGCTCATCTCGGTGGTACTGAAACGTTACGAAGGGAAACAAAGAGATTACAATCCCATCTCGGTGAGATCGAGATCCCTATCGGTGAGACCAATTTGCCTAGGGTTTGTGGCAGTGGCTATGACATCTGAACTCGGTGGCGCCGGATAGAAAGAATCGGTAGGGCCGAGTTAGACTTCTGGTTTAGGACATATGTGGATGTGAGAAAGTAGTTGAGGGCTTGGGAGCATATCACTAAGCACCTTGAGCAAGTAAGCCATTAAGCAACACCTCATCCCCTCTGGATAGTATTGGCTTTTCCTATAGACTCAATGTGATCTTGGATCACTAAAATATAAAATGTATAGTCTTGTGCTTGAAGCTTGAGCCAATCCTTTGTCCTTAGCATCTTGAAGGGGTTCCACATCCTTTAGTCCATGCCACTTCATTGTTGAAATCATCCGAAACATACTAGGTAAAAGTGTTAGTCCAACAAGAGATATGTTGACATTAATTACCAAAATCACCCAGGGAGCACTTGTGCTTTCAATATATTTGTGTTCTTGATCTGATATTGCAAGTTATAGTCACCTACTATGTGTTATGATCCGGCAACCCCAGAGTGACAATAGTCGGGACCACTCCCGGTGATGACCTTACTTTGAGGAGTTCATGTATTCATTAAGTGCTAATGCTTTGGTCCGATACTCTATTAAAAGGAGACCTCAATATCCCTTAGTTTCCAATAGGACCCCGCTGCCATGGGAGGGTAGGACAAAAGATGTCATGCAAGTTCTTTTCCATAAGCACGTATGACTATATTCGGAATACATGCCTACATTATATTGATGAATTGGAGCTAGTTGTGTGCCACCCTATGTTATAACCATTGCATGATGAATGCCATCCGACATAATTATCCACCATTGATCCATTGCCTATGAGCTTTTCATATATTGATCTTTGCTAAGTTAATTTTCCGTTGCCACTGTTACGATTGCTACAAAACTCCTACTGTTACTTTTGCCACCGTTACCGCTACTTCCATACTACTTTGCTACTAAATACTTTGCTGCCGATATTAAGTCTTTCATGTGTGGTTTAATTGACAACTCAGCTGCTAATACTCAAGAATACTTGTGGGTTATCACAGGGCATCCCAAGAGGGAAGTTTTGGACATGTTTCACAAGTTAAGACAGACAAGTCAATAGCTCTCGAGATAAAGGTAGCGAAAGAGCACCCTTGTAATCGTGAGCATCATCATCATCAATATCAATGAAGCTGGATGTAGGATTTTACCTCCACCGTGAGGGGCCGAACCTGGGTAAAAACCCTCGCGTCTCTCATCCCACTCAACCCCTCTCAAGTTATCACATGGATGCGTTGGCCTCACGACTAAGTCCTCACACTCATCTGCCGTGGCAAATCCACGACACATGCCATTGTCAATGCAGTCAATAAACAAGATAATTGCACAACGAGCGGCTGACACCAGGGACCCAGCAGCTCGCCCAGTTATTTTTGTTTTTGAGATGGAAGTAGGGTGTCAACTGGGCTGTGCGGGGCACTCTGGCCTTTCTAGCCAGCCTTTTCTTTTATGTTTACCACAAGACCAGCCTAGTAGTTTTTTTTCTTTCTGAAAATGGCTAGCCCAGTTTTTTTGTTCTTTTGTAGAATACCCAACCGACGCCTACTTGCTTTGTCAGCCCTGCCGGGCTGCAAATCTTTCAAGACGAGGAGAGCTTCATCCGGCTTGCCTAGAAAATGGGCAATCGGTAATGAGAAATGGGCTGTACATTTTTTAAAACACATCAAACCGGCAATTAGTTTCAAATTTATTTATTTTTCATTTCAAGATTTTAAATTCTATTGATTTTTATGCGTGGACAATTTGTTGGATTTTATATTGATATAAAATTATTTTTAAAATTAGTTTGAATGCGTCTCGAAATTTCGGGATTAAAAACAGTTTGGAACCGCACCAAAATATACAAAATTTCATAATTTTTTAACTATGGCCACAATATGGGCTGTAATGCTAAGAAAAAGAATATGGGCTCCAAAAAACCTTAAGAATTAGCAAATGGGTTGTAAATTATTAGAAATAATGGTAGATAGGTTGTATGCTGTTTTCCACAGATTTGAGGCTGACTTGTGCGCCTACTATAGGTTGACGCGTATGGTTTCCCAAAAAAAGGTTGACGCACACGCAACGCCGTGTTAACTTAGTCAACACACGAGAGCAGTAACTGTTGGATGTCCATCCAACGACCATGGTGCTTCTTCAATCTCTGCTCTTCCTGCTCCGGCCGCTCAAACAAGCATCGACGGTACTGCCTGCTCCCTCCTCCCGTGGCCGGCTGTGCTGCCGCGCAGGCCTCACCACCCCACCCTATTCCCATCGCTGGCCTCGCCATCCCTCTACTCACCCACACCTATTGTTATTCTCCTGCGATGACAGATGAACCAGTAAACCCTCGTACTCCCCTCCACGTGGGAAACAACTACCAAGTCTTCACTGGCTCTGTGTCGTTCCCTTCCTAAGCCTCGCCGTCGTCCATCGCCTGGTGCTCTCGGCGCGGCGTGGTCAATGTGGTCAACGAACGACATCCATTAGAAGAGGACTGTACGTGGAGAGGCTGGCAGCTGGGTCCATGGCTGCACGCAAGGAAATGCCTCCTTATTAACAGCAAAATAATGATTCCTCCATCTAACAGCTGGGACCCACCAGATATATCTTCGCACGCAAGGAAGTGCCTCCATATTACACAAAAAAAATGAATACTCCCCTTGCTAGGTGGGACCCGCCATAGTGGGAGGCCGACTTGTGGGCCTACGAAGTTGACGCGGACGGAGGGCTTTGTCAACTTAGTCAATCAGAACGATTCTAGCTCTAGTGACCGTACGATGTCCATCCAACGGCCATAGTGCTTCTTTAACCTCTGGTCTTCTTGCCCCAGCTGCCCGTGCCCGGCTGTGCTGCCTCGGAGGCCTGACCACCCCACCCTACTCCAACCTCTGGCGAGGCCATCCCTCTAATCACCCACCCCCTATTATTCTGCGGCGACAGCAGCCTCACACCGCAGCCGAACCTGTCAACCCTCGTAATCCTCTCTGCGTGGGCATCCACTGTCCCGTCTTTCCCGGCTCCGCGCCGTCCCCTTCCTAGGCCTCGCCGTCATCCACCGCCTTGGTGCTCTCGGTGCGGCATGGTCAATGTGGTCAAGGAATGACTTCCATCGGAAGAGTACAATACATGGAGAGGGTGACAGCTGGGTCCACGGCCGCAGCAAGGAAGTGCAACCTTATTACGCATAAAGGAATTATTCCTCCACCTGATAGTAGGGACCCACCGGACAGGCCATCGTATTTCATGAAAAAAATTCCCCCTTGTACTAGGACCCACCAGCTACATCTTCGCACACAAGGAAGCGCCTCCTTATCCTCCCTGACAGTCGGGACCCACTTGGTCGAAGCATACGTAGCGTTGTCATTCTAGTCACGAACGTGTATGTACATACTGGTCGATCGGTCTATCTGTAGGCTACAACGATGAACCGTGGCCAAGTAAGGAAGGGCACGTGTCGTAGTAGAGGCGCGGACGTAGCATGTACACATACGTATAGCCAGGGTGCAAGAAAGTAAAGACGGCCACGTCCATACATATGGTCGGGGTCTCAAACGCCTACTCGCGCATACATACAGCCAGGGCTCGCATACATGGAGAGGCAGCGACAGCGTCCTGTTCATCGGCAGCCAACCGGCTGGATCGGAACGAAGAAACTACATTGTCGTGTTCATTGGGAGGCAGCATAATGCGTCGTGTTCATCGGAAGCCAACCGGCTTGGACGAAATAGCCGAAACGAGGCATGGCATACCGTAGAACGGAGGAAATGACCTTGTCTTCGACTGCCTACGGTCGAAACGGGATCCTGTTCACCGAGAGGGGTGTGGCATACCGCAAAATGGAGAAAATAGACTTCTCTTGGACCTCCTATCGAAACGGGGTTCTGTTGATCGGGAGGGGTGTGGCGTACCGCAAAACAGAGGAAACGGACTTCTCTTTGACCTCCTATGGTCGAAATGAGGGTCCTGTTCATCAGGAGGGGTGTGTCGTACCGCAAAATGGGACGGCATGGGCTACTGTTCATCCACCATCTACTGCCTTACTCCAACGTCCACGGTCTACTGTTCATCCACCGTCGACCTCCTCCAGCCTCCACCTGCGACTGCTCATCGATGGCGTCTCCCTCTTGCCTTCACCAGCTACTGTTCATCCACGGGTTCCGGTCATCCAGCCTCCATCGACTACTATTCAACCACCCCTCCCCGGGCTACTGTTCATCCAGCCCTCCACTGACTACTGTTCAACCAGCCCTCCACGGGGTCATGTTCATCCACCCCCAACCGGCTCGATCGGGGTCCTGTTCATCCATCAATGTAACATCCCAATTTTCAATTTGGATGTTATACATAGATCATCATATGCATATCATATTTATTCATGCATTTTGGTTGAGATCCTAGAAATCTTAAGCAACTCAAGGATCCACGGAGAGAGTTAGAGGTTTCACAAAATTCATATTTGAGTTTTTTCAAATTTGAAGAAAGTTTCAATTTGGTTTTATTAATTTTTATCTCCAATTATTTCCAATATTAAAAATAAATGAGAGAAGATAAAATGACTTCTTCAAATTCAGAGAAATATTGGAGAAAGAATTTTAAAATCAAATTATGATTTTTCTAGTATTTTATTTGCTATTTTATTTGAATTAGAAAATATGCATTTTTCAAAATTGCATTTTTAGGCCAGAAAAATGTTCACTTTGTTCTAAATATTTTATTTAGACGGTGAAAATTGTTTTTGGCATTTTTAGAAATTTTTTAATATTTTATTAGGATTTTTATTTTCCAGGCGAATTATTTAAAAAAATATATTCCCGGACCGAACTGGGCCGTTGGCCCAGCCGGCCCACAGCGCCACCGCCCCCACGCGCCGTGTCGCGCCCGAGCCAGACTCCGGCAGGAGTCCGGGAGCCGCCCGCCGCCACCGCTTGGCCCCTCGGCCAAGTCGAGCACCCCCCTTTATAACCACCCCTCGGAAGCCCTCGTCCCGCCCCGCCGCACCCTGCCACCACAGCACTGCCGCCGCCTGCCGAAGCCGCCGCCGCTGCTTCGTTGCCGCCGCCACCCGCCGCCATTCGCACCGACGCCCCGCGCCGCACCGCCGTCGCTGACGCCGCCCCGCCTCGCCGGACTCGCCGGAAGCCGCCGCCGTCGCCATCGGTCTTTTTTTGGTTTAGGTATAAAAACCGTTCGGTTTTTTTATAAACCCTAGATCTGTTTTGTTTTCATTAGATCGGTTCAGTTTTCATTGGTTTAATTATTTAGCGGACGTTCGTTCGTTCGTTCGTTTTAATGAACGTTGTTCGCCGGTTAGGTTTAGACAGCGAACGCTCGTTCATTAGTATTTTCTTTTTATTTTATTTTCGCCAGGGATTTATCTGCGATTATTTTTATCGTGATTCAGCCCCTGATCTTTAAACTAGTATAACTTTTTACTCGTTTATCGAAATTATATGAAACCAACGCCTAAATCTTCGTCTGGAAGCCCTCTTTTCAATAAATCAACTCGAACATGATTTTGGTACCATAAAATTAGACTTTAGTCCAGATTAGTAAACGATCTTGTTTGTTCATATTTTGAGTTTCGTTGCTCCGTTTGAGTTGAATCGTTTTGCAAATCGTAGCTAATCACATGTACTTTCTGTTAAGATCTAATTCACATGTTAATTATGCTGTTAGGTTTTGACTCTTGTTAGTTTAAGCCGTTGCTTGTTTTGTGTTCGATTTGGATTTTTTCTCGAGTTTTCTCGTGTTTCAATTGAGTGATTGCTTATGTATGCTATTGTTTGTCTATGCTAGATTACCCGGAGTGCGAAGCTTGTTACTACGAATCTCTAGAGTTTGCAGATTGTCAGCAAGGCAAGTTACACTTTGATCATACTCTTTTATACCCAGTTTTTACAAATATTTGCATTGGTAGGATTGGGAACATGTGGTTTTCATTGTAGTGTTTGAGGTAGGAACCTAATACCTTTTGATCACCCCTGGAATATACGTTATGCTTATTGCTTAGCCATGCCCGTAGACGGGGATTGGATCATGATTCACACATGGAAGTTTGAGAGTTATTTTAATTGGATAACTTTAAGGTGGCAACTTTAATACAAATCTAGGTGGATTGGTTGAGGCACCTGGAGTACCCAGTGTTGTCTATTTTGGAAATTCCAGAGTACCCGTGTGATTATCCTATAGAATGCCACCCAGGCTCAACTGGATCATAAGATTATTCATGCTAGAAACTTCCGTGTGCAGCCACAAGCCATTATGGGCTCTGGCATAGTTGAGTAAGTTGCGTGAGCTCTTGAAGAGGTAGACTAGCGGATGTAGAGGGTTGTAGGTGGTACTGTCTACCCGGAGTAGAGAGCTAATGCTTCAGAAAGGCTATGTCTAGATCATCCGATCATGGATCCGGTCAAGTCTTCTGGGGAAAAGTGTGCAAACCTCTATAGAGTGTATAAACTATTCATGGTTAGCCATGTCCCCGGTTATGGACATCTTGAGTATCTAGTACTTGAATCTATTGATGTGATCTCATCACGTTACTTTAATTAATTATGATGATGGGTTAATGATGATACTTTTAATTGGGATTTGAGTTGGAGGAACCTTCGCAAATAATGGGCAACCTGGGAGTAGTTAAATAAATTTATTCCTTTGTTGTAGGGAAAAACTAGCTTTATGCAAAATCATGAAACTTACAGCCTCCACCAGCCAAATATTGCATGTAGATATAGTTCTTGCATTATCTTTGCTTTACATTGTAACTATGCCAGCATATTCCATGTGCTGACCCATTTTGGGCTGCAACGTCTTATGTTGCAGACTACTCAGACGACGAATAAGGTGTGATAAGTCATTGTTCGGCACTCAGCTATGTTGTTGGAGTTGACGGACTCATTTACCTTTGAAGCCTTCCGCTGTTATCTAGTTTAGATGGCCTTCAGCCATGATTTATTTATATAATAACTCTTTATGAGGACTTGGTGCAATAAGTGTGTGATTGAAACTTTGTTATAATTCCTCAAGTACTGTGTGTGTCAGCATTACCGATCCAGGGATGACACTGATGCACAGAGACTTTACCGTTTGAGGTCTGGTCGCTACAATCAACAAGGACCTCTACTACCATGGGGTCCTATTCATCCAACCCCCATTGTGAACTGTTCATCCAACCCCCAACAATGCTCACTGTTCATCAAGAGGCAGCAAGTTCGATCGGCTTCAGTTAGCAACAGTAGGAAAGGAATCGCTCGATCGGGTTCAGTTAACAGCTAGATCGATCGATCGCTCGGGTTCAGTAACGCGTAGCCTGCAATGCAATCGCTCGGATTTAGTAGGCGAACGCCTCGCTCGGGTTCAGTAGGCGAACGCCTTGCTTGGGTTCAGTTAGGGCCCAACACCTCGCAACCAGGCGCGTACGTGTATGAGAGAAACGCGCATCGCTCGGCCCCGACCACCCACCGTAATCAGGAATTCCCCAATATTTTCCTCGCCCTCACTTCTACCACAATTTTTTCCATCATGGACGGCCCAAAGAATGTCATGCAGCCACTTCTCCGGCCCGCCCAGGACGAAAAGCCCATTTTATGTCATGATTTTTTGTCATAGAAGTAGGAGCCCACCACGTCTATGATGATACCGGGTTTTGTCACAATTATTGTCATAGAAGTGTCTTAAGCATGATGGAAAAAAATCGTTCGACCCAAAATGTCACAGATGTGTCTTTTTTTGTAGTGACTGGAGTGACACTTCCTCAAGATTTTTTCTGCTCGTGCTCAACTATACAATGTCTAATAATGCCATCTACTCTTTCTTTACAAATGTTGGTCGTCCCAAAAGTATTGTCTTAAATCAAAGAAGATTTTTCCCTTTTTTGATAGGTAAAGTTAGGTGGCAAGTATTTGGCAACAATATAGTTTACGTAATTAGCATACCAGGGATTTTCACGAGAGGAAGCATTACTAATAGCTAATTTCTCATCCGAAAAATTATCATTAACAGTAAAAGGATCATCAGTTATGTTTTCCATCCTAGAAAAATTACCAGTTACAAGATTTTCAGCTCCCTTTCTATCGGGGAGGCTGATTCCACCAACACCTATGGGGACAGGGCCCCTTTCAGTTCGGCGGGGGGCGGAGGCCGCACAAAGAGCGGATCAAGGCGGTACACGCGAGCGGTTTTTACCCAGCTTCGGGCCGCACGGATGCGTAAAACCCTACTGCTGCTTGTTTGTGTGTATTGATTTCTTGCTCAGGAGCGACGGATGCTGCCAGACTAAGCGTGAGAGTGTTTCTGGTGTTGAATGAGCCGAACTGGCCGAACCAGCTGAACCGGCCGAACTAGCTCAACCAGCTGAACCAGCTGAACCCCTTCTACGTTGCGCCTGGGCCTCCTTTTATACTCTCAAGGGGTCACCGACAGGGGGCAACGTAGACAAGAAGGGTAAAAATGGAAAAGGATGCGGTAGGTGCAGCTACCGCTACTGTGGATACAGTGCACCCTACCTAACTCTGACGGCAGGGGACAAGGGCATTAAATGCCTGTCTGAGTTGCTTAAACAGTGCAAAAAGTGACCGTTAGGAACGCCACCGTTTGCCACGATGGCCTTCTCTTCACCTCCGCTTGCCACCGCGCACCCCTAGCTGCACAGCCTCCTGCCACGTGTGCTTGGGGGAGTCCTAGAGCGACACGTTAGCAGGTGTGCTGGAGCGGGGTTCCCCGCGGCAAGCTCCTTGCCGCGGTCGTCGTCTTGTCGTGTTTGGGAGCTTGTCGCTCACCGGGCCTTGCCGGGACGCAGGGCGCGTCGCGGCAAGCTTTCTTGGTATGCCTTGAGTAGCCTTCCCGGCAAGCTCCTCTTGCCGGGGTCTTGTCCCTTCCCGGCAAGCTCCTCTTGCCGGGGCCTGGGTTGGCCTTCCCAGCAAGCTCCTCTTGCCGGGGCCTTGGTTTGGGTACTTTGTTCTTGAATGGTCTTCAAGGGAGCCACGGAGGGTCTTGGCGGTCACCCGGCAAGCCATGCCGCGGGGCGCTGCGACATCCCGTGCACAAGTTCGGGGTACGAGGGTACCCCTACTCTAGTACACCGACAGGAGCCCCCGGGCCTGGGCCATACATGGTGCCGAGCGCTGTTGGGCCAGGCCCAAAACAGTGCACGGGCACACGCGGCCTAGGTCATGCCGCATATCTCTCCGCTCCCACCACACACGCCCAGAACGGCACGCATCAAACGCGGCGTCGTGGGTGACGCGGGTGGAGTGCGCGGGGCTAAGCCCCTCGAGCATGCGTCAGGCCACGATGATGGGGACGGTTCACGCCCTCCTCCCTAAACGGAGGTAGGCGTGGGGGCGTGATGCATTTACTGGACGGGGCCGGTGCGCGGATTTTGGGACGTCCACTCCCCGCGATCACGGGGCGGAGTGAGGCCGCCTCACCCGTCGCCCTGGTTCTGCATCTCCACCACGCGGCTCCCATGCGCTTGGGGTCACGGACGGTGGAAGTGGGAAACTGGGCCGTCGCGAGCAGAGGCAGCGGGATGGCCCCGACTCCCTGCTCTTCCCGTGCCTTGATTCGCTGAGCAGGGCGGTCGAGCCCCCACCTCGCTCCTTTATAAAGAGCGGGAGGGGAGCACAGGAAACTGCACTCTCTCATCTCCTCCTTTCTTCAGCTTCTGCTCCCCTTTCTCTCATTCACCATGGAGAAAGGGAACCCAGGCCCTTCATCGGTGGTGGCGAGGGTCGCCGCCAGATAGCGCATCTCTCCATCTTCCGCGCCCGTGGTGGCAGAGCCAGCCATAAGGGGAAGAGGGAGGGGGCGAGGTCGCGGACGAGGTCGAGGACGAGGTCGAGGCGCTCGGGGAAGAGGCGGACGGGGCGGCGCGTCAGCTTCACCTCCACCGGCGGCTCCTCCCCCCACGGCGGTCCATATAGGGGACGACCCTTGCGAGTTCTTCGTCAGGCTGCGCCGGGCGCCTCGTCGTCGCCTCCGGCTTCCAGCTCCGTTTGCGCGCGCGATGGAGTTGGATCCGCCCGAGACACTGAGACTGCACATGAGGGGCTGTGGGATCAGCAGCACGCGAGTCCGCGTTGTATTCCCAGCCCCTAACGTGATGTATCTTGATCGAGGGTGGAAGATGTTCGCCCGCATCCACAGCTTGATGGAGGGGTTTACCCTCCATTTTAAGTTGATGGAGGGTGATCTCCTCTCCGTCAAGGTCTTCGGGTGCTTCGGCACTCGGGCGAAGTGCTGCGTGGACAGCTCCTCCGAGAGCGAAGGCTCCTCCTCGAGCGAGAGTGATAAGGAGGAGAGCGACAGCGACGACGAGGGTAGCGGGCGGCGGGGTAGCGGGTCCGACTAGGCGTCGGGCGCCGCTTCGCACGGCACCGGCGGCCCCATCATCCGTGTCGCCGGCTCCTTGAACTCCCCGGGGTCGTCTCCTTGGGCGGCTGGCGTAGGGAGGCTGCGGAAGGGGAAGAGGACTGGCGACAAGGCCGTCAGGTCGGAGTACGAGGGCGTGGTGCCCTCGACAGCGTGCTGATGTCCTGCCGCTCCGTCTTCGAGCCCCGCTTCCGGCGCCGCCATCGCCGTCCAGCCTTCAGACGGCCCCCGGGATGTTCTCTTGGTGTCTTCTGACACCCGTAGCTCGCCTAGGCACTCCTTTTGCCCTTTTCGCCTCCTTGACCTGCCTCCTGAAGAGAGGGACAGGAAAGGGATTACGGGCATCTTATCTTTTTAATTTGTAAGCCTTCGGGCCTTAGCTGTATCTAGAACTTGTAATCCTCTCTTTCATGTTTTTCATCCTCTATGGACTATACCTGAGTGGGATGTTTTTTAATGAAAAGGGGATGCTTGCCGGGTTATTTGTCTCGTGAGTTGAACCCACGTCAAGGAGCAAACCCTTTGTGTCCCTCGGACAGACATTTCATCTCCCGGCAACAAGCCCTGCTGCCTTCCCACGTCGCTCGACCTTTCTCACGCCTTTGACGGAGGCGGGAACGAGGTGGGTGCTGTCTCCTCGTTTCATCCCTTTGCTGCCGCGACTACGACCAAACTTGGCCCCAGGAACGAGCCCCAGGGCCTAGAGTTGAGGGAGCACGGTAGTTTTCGGGAAGAAATGCGGTTTCGCGTTCCCCAGTCCATAAGAGGATGCATGATGAGGGATGAAAGACTTATCTGATATTGCAGCCCCCGGCAACTCTGGTTTGCCGTGGACGATTTTTGTCACTCGCAGCCCCCAGCGATACTGGCTCGCCGGGGCCCAGGTGCCGTCTGTTTTCTTCTTCTCTTGTCGCTGCCAGTCATGTCATGGGAACACTTTATTAGAGGCGCGACAAGTTATTTTTGTAATATAACTCTATCTTAGGCAAAAAATTGCTGTGTTACTTCCTTTACTCGACTCTTAGCTTTGTATGGTTCCGCCCTACGCTTTCTAGGGAAACTTGCCGGCGTAGGTACCCTTGCCGCGAGCGCCGAGTGCAGAATTTCAGCAGCCTGCTGGCGGGGTCGCTACCGACAAGCAACCTTGTCGCAACTAGTTGCAGCTCACTTAAGTTGTTGAGCGGGCTCGAAACAACGTAAGGGCGCTAGCGGCTCACTTAAGTTGCTGAGCGGACTCGAAGCAAAGTAAGGGCGCTAGCAGCTCACTTAAGTTGTTGAGCGGACTCGAAACAAAGTAAAGGTGCAACTAGCTACGAGTTGGTTCCTCCGCGCACAGGTTTTCCATACAAAGCACGGTCGTTCAAGGAAAATAACTCGAAAACTTAAAAAACTGATTGCTCAAGCTTTAGCAACTTAGCTTTTTTGTCGTCTGCTTCCCGGCAAGGAGAAACTTTCTTGAACGGCCTGGTCCACACCATTATCTTCTCCTCCCCCCCCCGGTAAACCTTGTGGGCGAGGGAACCTTCCTTCTTTTGAGAAAGAAACAGAGAAATAAAGTAATGATATGGAGCCTTGGGCTCGTTATTGCTTACCGGGGTCTAGTGCTGCACAAAGTGTCAGATAACATATGCGAAAAAGGATTATAGCATAAAAAACTGACAAGATGTGCGGGGCACATGAGCTTTACTGGTGCACGGGGTCTGCGCCCGGCTTTGTACAAAGGATTACATGCAACAGCGGCAAGACTTGTACAAAAGGTGGTTGCCGGAAAAGCTTCCGGCAACCGCGCCTTACGGGTAAAACTTACGAAGATGTTCAATGTTCCAGGAGTTGCTCACCGGAATGCCATCTTCGGTCTCAAGGCGGACAGCGCCGGGCCTAGTGACTCGTTTCACCCGATAAGGGCCTTCCCACTTCGGCGTCAACTTGTTGGAATTCTTGGCGGACTGAACA
This sequence comes from Triticum aestivum, assembly GCF_018294505.1. NCBI lineage: Eukaryota > Viridiplantae > Streptophyta > Magnoliopsida > Poales > Poaceae > Triticum > Triticum aestivum. The sequence continues at coordinate 133,359,256 of NC_057807.1, read as the reverse complement.
CGCCGAAGAACAAGGTCGCCTTCCTCGAAGCTCCTGGCTTTAACTTTGCGGCTATGGTAGCGACGCAAAGCTTGCTGGTAGCGAGCGGCTCGCACAGCAGCCTGGAGACGGTCTTCCTCAAGGAGCAGCGCGTCATCTTGTCGCAGCTGCTCTTGCTCGAGCTCATCATAAGCGAGCACTCGAGGTGACCCGTAAACGAGTTCCGTGGGGAGAACTGCCTCTGCTCCATAGACTAGAGCAAAGGGTGTCTGGCCAGTGGCTCGATTTGGCGTCGTCCTGATCGACCAAAGAACCACCGGCAGCTCCTCGATCCAGTTTCTTCCGCACTTGTGCAGCCTGTCGAAAGTTCTGGTCTTGAGGCCTCGCAGCACTTCAGCATTTGCCCTCTCCGCTTGACCGTTGCTTCTCGGGTGAGCAACAGAAGCGAAGCAGACCTTGGCGCCAAGATCTTGGACATACTGCATGAAGGTGCGGCTCGTAAATTGCGTGCCGTTGTCGGTGATGATCCTGTTAGGAACCCCGAAACGGCAAACAATCGACCTGAAGAACTTGACTGCTGACTGTGCTGTCACCTTCCTCACTGGTTCCACTTCCGGCCACTTTGTGAACTTGTCGATTGCAACGTACAAGAACTCAAAGCCCCCGACAGCTCGGGGGAAGGGGCCGAGGATGTCGAGCCCCCAGACCGAAAATGGCCAGGATAAAGGGATCGTCTGGAGAGCTTGAGCTGGCTGGTGTATCTGCTTGGAATGGAACTGGCACGCTTCACACTTGGTTACTTGTGCAGTTGCATCCTGGAGGGCTGTCGGCCAGAAGAAGCCTTGTCGGAATGCTTTGCCGACAAGCGCTCTTGCGCCAATGTGGTGACCACATATGCCTCCATGTATCTCTGCCAACAGCTGTTGTCCATCTTCCCGGCGAATGCACTTCAATTTCACACCGTTGAGTCTTATTCTGTACAGTGTGTTGTCGACAAACTTGTACATACTTGACTGCCGGGCTACTCTTTCAGCTTCTTCTTGCTCTTCGGGAAGCTCTCCTGTCTGAAGGAAATGGACAATCTGCTGCGCCCATGCTGGAGCTTGCGGCTCGACAACAAGGACTAAAGGCGTATCTGTTGCTGCGGGAACATCCGCTTCTACGGCAAGAACCTGCGGCTCTGCCGGAGCGTGATATTCCCCGGCAAGCTTGCCGGAGCAAAACTTGTCGGGAGCGTCTGCTTCAACGGAACAAACCAAGAGGTTCGCCGGAGCAGACTGCTCCTCAGCACTCTTGGCGTCGATCTTGGGGACCTTCTTGGCGGCGGCTTCGGGAAGCTCTGCCGGAAAGTAGTCACCAGAAACCAACTTCCTCTTCTTATTCTGTCCAGTTGATGGTGTCACGGATGGTTGAGTCAGCTTGAGCACAAAGATCCCTGGTTCCACAGGTAACTTTAGTGCAGCGCACTTTGACAGGCCATCAGCAATGTCATTCTGAGCTCGCGGAACGTGTTCCATTTGCAGGCCGTCAAAGTGTGCTTCTAGCTTTCTCACTTCATCAACATAAGCTTCCATCAATGGACTCTGGTAGTTCTTGTTCACTTGGCGGACGACAAGCTGCGAGTCACCCCTTACAATGAGTTTCTTGATCCCAAGGTCGGCTGCGATTCTGAGGCCGGCAAGCAAACCCTCATACTCTGCAGTATTGTTCGTTGCTTGCTCCTTGGGAAAGTGCATCTGGACTACGTACTTGAGGTGCTCTCCGGTGGGTGCGATAAGCAGCACGCCAGCACCGGCGCCTTGCAGCGAGAAGGCACCATCAAAATACATCAGCCACTCTTTGCTTGTCTCCTTGACGGGGATGCTCGTCTCTGGAATTTCTTCATCTGGAGTTGGCGTCCACTCTGCTATGAACTCTGCCAATGCCCTGCTTTGGATCGTTGCAGTGCTCTCAAACTTGAGGCCAAAGCTTGACAGTTCCAATGCCCACTCGACAATCCTGCCTGTTGCTTCTGGATTCTGCAGTATCCTCTTCAGCGGAAAGCGAGTGACAACTGTGATCTCGTGTGCCTGGAAGTAATGGCGCAGCTTTCTCGAGGCCATGAGAAGGCCGAAAAGCAATTTTTGCACACCAGAGTACCTCGACCTAGCCCCCTGGAGAAGGGAGCTGACAAAGTAAACTGGGCGCTGCACCATCTTCTTCTGCACCTCCTTGCACGTCTGCGCAGATTCATCTTTGTCGGGACCAGAGCTTGTCGGAGAAGCCCCCTGCTTGTCGCTGGATTCACTTGCCGCGGTTGCTGGCTCATCGTCCGCCTCCCTCTCCGCTACTAACGCAGCACTAACCACTTGATTGGTTGCCGCTAGGTACAGCAGCAACTTCTCTTGTGGCTTAGGTGCGACAAGTATTGGAGTGGAGGACAGGTACCTCTTCAAGTCCTGCAGCGCGGCCTCCGCTTCCGGAGTCCATTTCATTGGACCTGCCTTTTTCAATATTTTGAAAAACGGCAGGGCGCGCTCAGCAGACTTAGAGATAAACCTGCTGAGAGCAGCCACGCAACCGGCAAGCCTTCGCACATCCTTGACGCGCTTCGGTGCTTCAATCTGCTCGATGGCCTTGATCTTGTCGGGGTTGGCTTCAATTCCCCGCTGAGACACAAAGAACCCGAGAAGCTTGCCGGAAGGGACTCCAAACACGCACTTCTCGGGATTGAGCTTGAGGTTGATCTTGCGCAGATTTGCAAAAGTTTCATCTAAATCTTGGATCAGGGTAGCCTTGTCCTTGCTCTTGACCACTATATCATCCATGTAGGCTTCCACATTTCTGTGTATCTGTGTCTCAAAAGCGACATGGACTACCCTTGCAAATGTTGAACCAGCATTCTTCAACCCAAAGGGCATCCGTATAAAACAGTATGTGCCGCAAGGGGTGATAAATGCGGTTTTTTCCTCATCTTCTTCTGCCATGAAGATCTGATGGTATCCTGAGTATGCATCAAGAAATGAAAGCAAATCACATCCAGCTGTGGAGTCAACAATCTGGTCAATGCGCGGCAAGGGAAATGGATCTTTGGGACAAGCTTTATTGACATCAGTGAAGTCTATACAAAGCCTCCATTTCCCGTTCGCCTTGCGCACGACTACAGGATTGGCCAACCACGTGGGATGGAGCACTCCTCTGACAAGGCCTGCTGCTTCCAATTTCCTGATCTCTTCTGCAATGAACTCTTGGCGCTCCACCGCTTGCTTCCTGACTCTCTGCTTGACGGGCCGCGCATGAGGACAGACGGCAAGGTGGTGCTCGATTACTTTCCTGGGAACACCGGGGATATCAGACGGTTGCCATGCAAACACGTCGACATTCGCCCGCAGGAAAGCAACGAGCACGCTTTCCTATTTGGGGTCAAGCGTGGCACTGATGGTGAAGGTACCACCAGTGCCGTCCTTCTTGGCGGGCACCTTCTTGGTCTCGGGTGGAGCTGCCATCGTCTTCTTGCACTTGCCGGTGGAGCTCGATGGTGCGTCCTCGACGGTAGCGCAGCACTCCGAAGAGGTGCGCTTGCCGGAGTGGGCATCAGAGCTCTTGCCGGACTTTGTCTTCTTCTTCCCCCCGGGAGCTTCAGCGGCAAGTATGTTGTGATCAGCTGCGGCTGCTGCTTCCCGGTAGATTTTGTCGGCGCAGATAAGGGCATCCTTCTTGTCGCCGGGGACAGAGATGACACTTATCGGGCCTGGCATCTTGAGCATGTTGTATGCATAGTGAGAGGCTGCCATAAACTTGGCGAGCGCTGGACGGCCAAGGATCCCATTGTAGGGCAATGGAAAATCGGCAACGTCAAATGTGACCCTCTCAGTTCTGAAATTCATCTCGCTGCCAAATGTGACCGGCAGCGTGATCTTTCCCTTCGGCTTGCTTCTTCCCGGGCTGATTCCTTGGAATGTGCCGGTCTCCTCGAGCTCGCTGTCAGGGATCTGGAGTTTCTGAAGGACCGCGGAGGAGATCAGATTCAAGCCGGCCCCGCCGTCAACTAGCATCTTCGTGACCTTGAGGTTGCGGATAGTTGGTGAAACCAACATCGGCAAGCACCCGACCGCAGTTACGCGATCAGGGTGATCCTCAATGTCGAAGATGATAGGCGTGCTGGACCATTTCAGAGGCTTGCGTGACTCTAAGGATGGCTCTGCTGCATTCACTTCCCGCATCCACTGCTTGAGTTGGCGGTGCGAAGTATGCAGAGAAGCACCACCGTCAACGCACAGGACCTCTGTGGCTTTCTGAAATTCCTGCTCATCGGCCTCGTCATCATCCATGTCTTCATCGTCGTCGTCATCTTCATCCTTGTCACGGCCGCGGGGAGGTCTGTCTCCTTGCCGCTGCTTGGCCTTGCCGCGGCGTCCTCCTCGGCCGAGACGTTTCTTGCCGGATCCACCAGCACCTTCCTGGGCCTTCTCCTTGTCGCGCCGCTCGTACTCAGCTTTCTGTAGCTCAACGAGCTGCTCAACCTTCTTGCAATTCTGGAGATCGTGACCCCTGGTGCGGTGGATCTTACAATACTGCTTGCCGGAGCCGTCCTGCTTGTCGGCGGCCGCCACAGGCTGGGCCTCCTTGTCGGAGCCACCAGCTTTAGCTTCCTTGGCGCCACCTCCGTTGCCGGTCTGCTCGACAGCTAGCACTTCCTTGCCCTTTTTCCTTCTGTTGTTCCGCCGCCGGCCTTTCCTTGTCGGGGCGGCATCCTCACTGTCAGATCCTCCTGCTCCTGTATCCTCTCCGGGGAGCCTCCTCCCCTCTTCAGCGCGTGCACACTTGTCGGCCAGGGCATAAAGCTCACTGACGTCTCTGATCTTACACATCGCCATCTCCTCCCTCATCCTTCGGTTTCGCACGTTCTGATGGAACGCGCTAATGATCGCGGCGGGGTGGACGTCTGGGATGTTGTGCTGTACACGGCTGAATCTCTGAATGTACTTGCGCAGTGGCTCTCCTTCCTTCTGGGCGAGCAGATGAAGATCGCTTTCTTGGCCATGTGGTTTGTGGCCGCCTGTAAAGGCGCCGACAAACTGATGGCACAGATCAGCCCAGGAGGATATGGAGTTGTCCGGCAAGTGCATGAGCCAGGATCTGACATTGGGCTTGAGTACCAGCGGGAAGTAGTTGGCAAGGATCTTGTCGTCCCGTCCCCCGGCAGCCTGCACCGCGATGGTGTAGATGCTGAGAAACTCCGACGGATGCGTCTTGCCGTCGTACTTCTCTGGTACGTCTGGTTTGAAATTCTTTGTGCTGGGCCACTGGACTTGCCGCAGCTCACGGGTGAATGCAGGACAACCTACCGCGTACGGCAGATCGCCTGGTTCCCCTGGCGCATGCATGTCAACAGAGGGCCCAGCGCGCTTGTCGGATTGACGTCGCGCTTCTCTTCGGCGCTCGATGCGGGTTCGAGCGTCTTCTTGTTGTCGTTCATGGAGAACTTGGCGCTGGTCGCGACGAGCTCGTGGGTCCGACGACGCGGTGGAGCCGCTGTCGGGGTGGACCCGGCGAGTCGGCGACTTTGGCCTTCGTAGTGGAGAGTGCATGGAAGTCGCACCTCCCCCGGTCTTGTTGCCATCGGCTCGCGTCCGGCTGTCCTGCCGCGGCAGCGAGGCGCTTGGTTGCCGCGCAGTGTCGCCGTTGGCGAAGCCGATGAGGCTCTGGATAGTGGCCCTCCATTCGTCGGTCTTGTCCGCCGTCGGAGGATAATCCAGGAGTAGCTGGGCCCGCGCCAAGGCTTCCGCTGGCGTGGTGGGCGGCAGAGGTGAACGGTGCGAGGAGCGGGACATGCTCGGACTCCTAACCAAGTTAGAAGGAGCAGTGTCCCGTCCAGGCGACCGCACCTCACTGGGGCCAGCATGCTGGCGTGCATGCTGGTCTTGAACGCCACGCGAACCACCAGCTTGATCTTGGGCCAGCGGACGTATGGTGCTGCGAACGCTATGACGCTGCTGGTCCCGCCCTTCCTGAGATGGGCGCGGTGGGCGTATGGACGCCGAGGTCTGCGCGGCCTTGTCCTTGGACTTGGCAGCGCTGTGGGCACCCTCGTCGATGTCCATTCTTCCGCCGGCGTCCACTCCACCGTCCGCCTGCTCCGGAGGTGGTGGAAGCGACGCAGACGGGGCTGTTGCCCCCGAAGCCTTCTTCTTCGGTGGCATGTCGGTGAAGACGATGAAGATTTAGCTCGCGTGCACGCCGGATCGGGTTCGCACGATCTCGACGCCCCCTACCTGGCGCGCCAGAGATGTCGGGGAGGCTGATTCCACCAACACCTATGGGGACAGGGCCCCTTTCGGTTCGGCGGGGGGCGGAGGTCGCACAAAGAGCGGATCGAGGCGGTACACGCGAGCGGTTTTTACCCAGCTTCGGGCCGCACGGATGCGTAAAACCCTACTGCTGCTTGTTTGTGTGTATTGAATTCTTGCTCAGGAGCGACGGACGCTGCCAGACTAAGCGTGAGAGTGTTTCTGGTGTTGAATGAGCCGAACTGGCCGAACCAGCTGAACCAACCCTTCTACGTTGCGCCTGGGCCTCCTTTTATACTCTCAAGGGGTCACCGACAGGGGGCAACGTAGACAAGAAGGGTAAAAATGGAAAAGGATGCGGTAGGTGCAGCTACCGCTACTGTGGATACAGTGCACCCTACCTAACTCTGACGGCAGGGGACAAGGGCATTAAATGCCTGTCTGAGTTGCTTAAACAGTGCAAAAAGTGACCGTTAGGAGCGCCACCGTTTGCCACGATGGCCTTCTCTTCACCTCCGCTTGCCACTGCGCACCCCTAGCTGCATAGCCTCCTGCCACGTGTGCTTGGGGGAGTCCTAGAGCGACACGTTAGCAGGTGTGCTGGAGCGCGGGCACGAAGTGGGGGTTCCCCGCGGCAAGCTCCTTGCCGTGGTCGTCGTCTTGTCGTGTTTGGGAGCTTGTCGCTCACCGGGCCTTGCCAGGACGCAGGGCGCGTCGCGACAAGCTTTCTTCGTATGCCTTGAGTGGCCTTCCCGGCAAGCTCCTCTTGCCGGGGTCTTGTCTCTTCCCGGCAAGCTCCTCTTGCCGGGGCCTGGGTTGGCCTTCCCGGCAAGCTCCTCTTGCCGGGGCCTTGGTTTGGGTACTTTGTTCTTGAATGGTCTTCAAGGGGGCCACGGAGGGGCTTGGCGGTCACCCGGCAAGCCTTGCCGCGGGGCGCTACGACTGCCCGTGCACAAGTTCGGGGTACTAGGGTACCCCTACTCTAGTACACCGACACTTTCTATCAACAATGTGCAAATAAAACTCTTGTAATAAAAGAACCCATCTAATTAGTCTAGGCTAAGCATCCATAAGATATTTAATAGTAGCATGATCAGTGTGAATGGTTACTTTAGAATCAACAATGTAAGGTCTAAACTTATCACAAGCAAAGACAACTACTAAAAAATCTTTCTCAGTAGTTGCATAATTTATTTGGGCATTATCCAGATTCTTACTGGCATAATGAATAGTATTCCATTTCTTATCAATTCTTTAACCAAGGACAACCCCTACAACACATCACTAGCTTCAGACACAATTTTCAAAGGTAAATTCCAGTCACGTGATTGAACAATATGATCAGTAATCAAAGCTTCCTTAAGAATTTCAAAGGCATCTCTACAATCATCATAAAAACAAATGTAACATCTTTTTGTAGAATATTGGTAAGAGGCCTAGAAATTTTAGAAATGTCCTTAATGAACCTTTTATAGAAACCAACACGACCAAGAAAATTTCTTATTCCTTTAATATCTCTAGGACATGACATTTTCTCAGTAGCATCTACCTTTGCTTTATCGAGCGCAATGCCTCTTTCAAAAAATTTATGATCAAGGATTATAGCTTCATTTACCATGAAGTGGCACATCTCTCGGTCCAAGAAAAGGTAAGTTTCCTCACATCTCTTCAAGACTTTATTAAGATTGTGCATGAAATCATCCAAAGAAGTCCTATAGATGGAGAAATCGTCCATGAAAACTTCAAAATGAATTCACAAATAAAAAATATGACAATTATGCATGTTTGGAAGGTAGCAGGTGCATTGGATAAACTAAGGCATATGTCTATAAGCATGAGTTCCAAAAGGACAATTAAAAGTGGGTTTCTCTTAATCATTAGAATGAACAGGTATTTGAGAGAAACAAGAATAATTATCTAGAAAGGAAAAGTGTGTATGTTTAGACAATCTTTCTAGCATTTGATTAATAATAGGCAAAGGATAATGATCCTTCCCAGTAGCTTTATTTAATTTTCTAAAATCAATAACCATCCTATAACTAGTAACAACCCTTTGTGGGATAAGTTCATTTTTATCATTAGGAATAATAGTGATGCCGCCTTTCTTAGGAACATAATGAACAAGACTTGCCCATCTACTATTAGTTATAGGATAAATTATAACTACCTCCAGAAGGTTTAATATTTCATTTCTTACCACTTCCTCCAGAAACTTTGCAAACTTTGACCAAATTTATAAACAAAACTATTTATATCTATGTTACCAAATACATAAATATGGAACTACTTATTATAATGAATCTACTGATATATGCATGGCATTCTAAATGTAAATGTTTTTCTCCAGAAACTTAAAGTTTGTGAGGTTTGACTTATCAAAATATCTATATGCACTACACTGTGGAGCGAAGGGAGTATTTCATTGCAGGATCCTCACGAGTCCATCAAGATCAGTCATCAGGATGATAAGATGACACACATATACAAAACATTGATGAAACTTTGCTTTGTAATCACCGTCCATCTCCGTCCTCGCACATGTATTTTGTAAGATTGAACATGTTGATGGCAACAATTTCCTCTCCGTGTGTCCATTCATCCATGTTTGAGATATTGATCCAGTTCTAGGTTGAGGTATGATCTAGTACGCACAACTAGTCTTTATGGCTTCATTTAGTATTTACTCTCTTTTATATTGCATGTACGTTACTTGCACGTACACGAAATAGATAGATGAACTTCATGATCCTTTAGTTCCAATTTGTATTATTGATAGCTGTGTGTGACCATGACACAATGTTATGTCTAGTACGCCTAGGTGTGATAGACCGCAGATGCAAACCATAGGAGAATGTTTAGTAGTCTATAATACTTGTATGCCACTAAGACGCTCCTCTAGTACTAGTGAGACCGAAAGCCTAAATTCTGTCTTTGCTCTACTCAATTCCATAAGTAAAACCCATTTTACTTTCTGTTCCAGTTTAGTACATTTTCTGTCCAAGTTTGCAGTCTAGTAAAAAACCGTTTATTATTGTTACAGTAGCAACCAATAGAATAGGCTATTTCCAAACTACATTTTGGGTGCGAACGTAGCTACACAGTCATCGCAGTTGCGGGGTTGGTAGTGTCTTCCGATTTGCTCCGTGTGGGTTCAACACTCTACTTATCACACATAAGTGCTACTACAACATTCTTGTGCCCTTGCAGGACATTAGTAGGTCATGATCCTCTCATCCAACGATATCACCTGGTGCATTGGATACAATATGAACCCAATGAAAAAATTGCAATGAGATTGTATGCAAAGCAGTCCATATGAAAAGTTTATATCCTTTATATTCCTACAAATCTAGCGCGGGCAGAAGTCATCGATCTAATGACTCCTTCCACCAATGATGTGGGTGTTGGCTGCGATGGTGGTGGGCCCACCACCGAAGATGTTGGGGCGGCTGATCACGGCAGTGGCCCACTAATGCAGTTGGGGTGGTGCTAGCAGAAGATCGCATGCGGCGGCTAGGGCGGTGTCCCCTGGCTGTGCGGTGGTGATCATCGCCTTCATGGCATATTGGAATCTCATGCGTGCTTCTGTTGCGATGGTTGGCGATGTTCTATGGATCTAATCCCCCCGAATCCATCATCGATCTGGCTTATGGCAAATCGGCAAATGGAGGGGTTCACGAGGGATACTAGAGTTCCCCATCAGTGTTCCAGTGGCTGCATGCGCCTCCATGGTGCGGCTCCGCACGGATCCAGTCAACTGCTTATTCGGAGTGGCGCGACTATCGATGAAAACCATGCATATTTTGGCTATGGCGGATGATGGCGATGTCTTAGGCGTCGTTTCCTTGTCGAAGGTATTATCGTTGGAACCGTCGTCACCTCGTGCTGGCTAATGTGGGGGAAATCCAATATGTGGGTCTCCGGGATCGTATGATGACAATGCCTTCGATGTTGTTTGATAACCCACAAGTGTCGGAGATCAGTTGTAGCCTTTTCGATAAGTAAGAGCGTCGAACCCAACGAGGAGCTAAAGGTAGATTAATATTCTCTCAAGCTCTATCAACCATTCATACAACTCTACACACACTTAACGTTTGCTTTACCTAGAGCAAGAAATAAAACTACTTTGCGGGAATAAAAAGATGGTAAAGAACGTGGAAATAAAAGTTAGGTGATGTTTGATAAAAGAACAATCAATAAAAGGGTTTCAGAAGAACAATAAAGAAAACGATTCTCCCTTGGCAATTGGATATGAAACAACAATGATTATCCTCTTGCAAATTTTTTTATGCGGGAGAGGCCTACACTAACATACTATCCGTACTGGGAATCATACATTATTATGATTGGAACTCTAGCAAGGATCCGCAAATACCAAAGATTCATTAAGGGAAAACCCAACCGTAACATTAGGTTCTAAGGTCCTCTTTAATCCCATATGCTACAACTCATGATTTGGGTTTAGATTTCTATCACTGCTGCAACCCACCATAAGCAAATCAATCACATATTGAAACACCTATAGTCACACACGTGTGGCAAAACATAGGGAACCATAGGAAACACCATAATGACATACAACTCATATCAACCATATATCATATCACGATTAACCCATAGGACAAAAAGAAATTGCTCTTACATATTAGATATTTAACACATCAATGGATAATTATATATAACATCAAAGACCATATTCAAGTAAAGATTACAGTGGGTGGGAGAGAGTACACCACACACAAAGAGGGACAAAGATGTTGATGTCGAAGGTGGAGTTGATGGTGATGATCACTGGGAAGATAATTCCCCCGGCGGCGCTCTAACGCCACAGGGAGAGAGGGGAAGAGAGCCCCCCTCCTTCTTGCTAGGCCTTCCTCCTAGATATAAGAAGGTTTCTCCTCTGGGCCTTGGCCACCATGTTCGGGAGCCCCCTTCGAGGTTGGATCTACCCTACTCAGTTTCTCTCTGTTTTCGGTCTTGTTTTCTAGTTGAGCATCATTTCTTTTATAGCCGAATATACGGAACCAAAATCGAGCTGGAATTTTCAGAGGATCTTTTTCCATAAAATTAGCTTCTTGCAGTGAAAGAAGGGCTCCAACCGACTAAGGAGCCGCCATACAGCCTCCTGACGCGCCCTACCCCAAGGCGGACCACCTAACCGCATGGGGCCCTCGGGGAGCATCTTGCATTGATTCATTCGCTGAAAAATCACATATATTCCAAAAAAACTATATTAAATCCCTAGGGTATTTTGACCTTCCTAGATATTGATTTTTTGCAAAACCAAAAATAATAGAAAACAAGAAATGGCACTTGGCACTAGATTAATAGGTTAGTCCAGAATAATAATATAAAATGTTGCCAAAAAAATGTAAAGCGGTATGATAATAGCATGGAACAATCAAAAAATTACAGATACGTCAAATATGTATCATCTTTCTCCTTCTTGGGGTCATCGTTTCGGAGCAGGTGCTAGCTCGAGGGGTGACAAGGTGGAGTGGTGTTTCATCTACTACATCGATGATGATGGGTCTCAGCGGCGTTGCATGGTGGAGTCTCTAATAGGAAATAAGCCATGGTAGCCACAACGACTAGTGTGTGTGCACCCAGGACGTGGCTAGCACCATGGAGGGCGTGCATGTGTGCATGCGTCTGTAGGGCAAGGACGTGAGTGCGTGTGTGCGCGTGGTGCACCAGACTAGGACCAAGCCATTAGCGAGTTGGACGGGGCGATCGGGTTGATCGGTTGCGGGCTTGGTCTGACCCGTGCATACGTGCACGTCGTGGGCCCGGCCAGAGCGGGCCAGATCAGTTGCACAGACTGGGTGGGGAGCGTTGGTCATGCCCACTGCTGGCCCAGGGTATAAGACCCCTATAGGGTCCATTCTAATGGTTGTGGGGTGAGTCTTTGCTCAAGAAAAACATCGTTGCTGCGGCAGGCATTCATGCACTGAGAAACACCACAGTGTCCACTGCTTCTTCTCCTTCCTCCTTTCTACTTCGGTTTGTAGACAGAGAGAGGTGACATGGAGAGAGGGGTGGAGTGACGGTAATCTAGGGCAAGGGCTCAACCACAACACTTGACATCAGAGCCTCGGTTGGGGGGGGGATGATCGCGGCGGAGCAAGAGCGTGCTATCCCTGCAGTGTCCAACACTCACTGGTGACAACTACACCATGTGCGCGATCAAGGTCAAGGACAACCTCGACACGTAGGGGCTGTGGGAGGCGATGGCTCCGATGGACGCGATGGCAGCGACCGACCAAAGAAGAACAAGACAACGAGGGCTTACCTGCTCGAAGCGCTCGCCGAGGACATCCTGTTATAGGTGTCGTCGAAGAAGAGGACAACAAAGGTATGGACGAGCCTCAAGGCGCGATTCATTGGCGCGAACCGGATCAGGGCGGCTGATAACCCACAAGTATAGGGGATTGCAACAGTTTTCGAGGGTAGAGTATTCAACCCAAATTTATTTATTCAACGCAAGGGGAACCAAAGAATATTCTCAAGTATTAGTAGCTGAGTTGTCAATTCAACCACACCTGAAAGACTTAACATCTGCAGCAAAGTATTTAGTAGCAAATTAGTATGGAAGTAACGGTAACAGTGGCAAAAGTAACATCAGTAGGTTTGTAACAATCGTAACAGTGGCAACGGAAAAGTGACGAAGCAAAGATCAATATGAAATGAACTCGCAGCAATGGATCAATGATGGATAATTATGTCAGATGGCATTCATCATGCAACCGTTATAACATAGGGTGACATAGAACTAGCTCCAATTCATCAATATAATGTAGGCATGTATTTAGTCATACGTGCTTATGGCAGTGGGGTCCTATTGGAAACTAGGGGATATTAAGGCATCCTTTTAATAGAGAATTGGACCAAAGCATTAGCACTTAGTGAATACATGAACTCCTCAAACTACGGTCATCACCAGGAAGTGTCCCGACTATTGTCACTCCAGGGTTGCCGGATCATAACACGTAGTAGGTGACTATAACTTGCAAGATAGGATCAAGAACACAAATATATTCATGAAAACATAATAGGTTCAGATCTGAAATCATGGCACTCGGGCCCTAGTGACAAGCATTAAGCATAGCAAAGTCATAGAAACATCAATCTTAGAACATAGTGGATACTAGGGATCAAACCCTAACAAAATTAACTCAATTACATGATAAATATCATCCAAACCATCACCGTCCAGCAAGCCTACGATGGAATTACTCACAAACGGTGGTGAGCATCATGAAATCGGTGATGGAGGAAGGTTGGTGATGATGATGGCAACGATTTCCCCTCTTCGAAGCCCCAAACGGACTCCAGATCTGCCCTCCCGATGAAGAACAGGGGGTTACTGAGGGAGTCCTGGATTAAGGGGTTCTCGGACGGCCGGACTATATGCGTGGGCCGGACTGTTGGGCTATGAAGATATAACATAGAAGACTTGTTCCCATGTCCGGATGGGACTCTCCTTGGCATGGAAGGCAAACTTGGTGATTCGGATATGTATATTCCTTTCTCTCTAACCGACTTTGTACAATCATAGCCCCCTCCGGTGTCTATATAAACCGGAGGGTTTGGTCCATAGGGGATAATCATAATCCCATAGGCTAGACTTCTAGGGTTTAGCCATTACGATCTCGTGGTAGATCAACTCTTGTAATACTCATATTCATCCAGATCAATCAAGCAGGAAGTAGGGTATTACCTCCATAGAGAGGGCCCGAACCTGGGTAAACATCGTGTCCCCCGTCTCCTGTTACCACCGACCTTAGACGCACAGTTCGGGACCCTCTACCCGAGATCTACTGGTTCTGACACCGACATTGGTGCTTTCATAGATGAATCGGTTTTTACCCGATCAGGCGTGTATAGCTGTAACATCCCAAATTTCCAATTTGGAATGTTATACTTAGATCATTCATGCGTATCATATTTTATTGCATTTCATTTCGCTATCCTTGAAATTCTAAACAACTCAAGGACCCACGGAGAGAGTTGGGGATTTCATCATTTTCGTATTTGAAAGTTTACTCGAATATCGAAACTAGGATCATTTTGGTTTTAATTATTTTTCTCTTCAAAAATATTTCATATTAAAAATATATGAGAGGAGATAATATGACTTCTCCAAAATACATGAAATATTCGAGGAAAATATATTAAAATCAAATAAATAGTTTTATTTGGATTTTATTGCAATTTTATTCGAATTAGAAAAATTGCATGTTTTCAAAAATTGCATTTTAAGGCCAAGAAAATGTTCACCTTGTTTTCAATATTTTATTTAGACAGTGAAAATTTGTTTTGGTATTTTTCGATTTTTATTTTATTTTATAGGATTTGTTTCTTTCGGTGAAATCTAGTAAATAAAACTACACGCGCCTGACTGGGCCAATGGCCCAGCCGAGCCGGGCCGACCCATCGCCCCACACTGTCACCCGCTCCGACTCAGGACAGAGTCCCGAGCGCCGCCGCCCGCCGCCATGGACATGTCCGTCCCGGACACGCCGCCATGCCCCTTCCCCAAGCACCCCGCCCCCCGGGCCTTTAAATGTCGCCGCCGCCGACCCCCACAACCACCCCGAGCCGCGCCGCCAGCCCCGCCGCCTGCGCCGCTGCCGCCATTCGCCGCTGCTGCTGCCTAGACCCGCCGTCGCGTTCAGCTGTCGCCCAGCAGCGCCCCGCCTCGTCAGAGACGCTGCCGGAGCCGCCGGTCCCGATCCGATCTGCCGCCGTTTTTTTTGGTTTTTAGGTAAAAACCCTGTGTTTTTTAAAACCCTTGTTTCATTTTTGTAGATTAGATCGGTTCGGTTCTTCCGGTTTAGTTTAATAGCAGACGTTCATCCTTACGTTTGTTTTAATGAATGGTGTTCACTCGTTAGCCGCAGACAGCAAACGTTCGTTTGTTAGTCTGTTCATCAGTTTTCTTTTTCCAGGGTTTTTCCGCGATTTCTTCCCTGATCTTCGTTTTAGTTTATCTTTTTGCTCGTTTATCGGAATCAGGTGATTCAAGCGCCTAGTTCTTCGTCTCGAAGCCCTCTTTATGATTAACCAACTTAAACAAGGTTTTCGTAATGTAATATTTAACTTTAGTCCAGATTACTAAATGGATCTTGTTTCTTTCGCAGTTTGAGTTTTGTTGCTTCGTTTGATTTGATTCTTTTTGCAAACCGGAGTTCTTAAGTTGAACTTTCTGGTTAGTTTCTATTTGAAGTTTTACCCGTGCTTCTAGTTGAGTGCTTATGTATGTATTTGTTTGTTTGCGATAGAGTACCCGGAGTGCGAAGCGTGCTAGTACGAGTCTCTAGGTTTCACGGATCATCAGCAAGGCAAGTAACACTTTGATCATACTTCTTTACTACCCAGTTTTACTGCATTAGGTCAACCCTCAAACATTTCCATGGTTAGGATCTGATTAATATGCGGGTTTAGGGAAGTAGATGATGAGGTAGAACCTATTGCCCTCTTTATTATCAAACCTTTAGGAGTTACTTCTACGTTATGCTTATATTGCTATGCTATGCTCGTAGACGTGGTTTGGGTGAGCGTATCCATGACTGATGTGAGTATTGTTAATTAATGGTTAACTTAAGGTGGCTACTTAAATATACATCTGGGTGGATTGGTTGCGGGCACCTGGAGAATCGAGTGTTGTCCTAGGATATCCCGGAGTACCCGTGTGATCATCCTACGGTTCACCACCCAGGCTCCAAGGCATCATAAGATTATTCATGCTAGAAACTTCCGTGTGCAGCCACAAGCTATTATGTGCTCTAGCATAGTTGAGTGTGTTGCATGACCTCTTTCAGTGGTGGGCTAGCAGATGTAGGGGAAAGTAGGTGTAACTGTCCACCCAGAGTAAAGAGTTATTGTTTCAGAAAGACTATGTCTCAAATCTCTGACCATGGATGTATTTGAGTCTTGTGGCGAAAAGTGCACAAACCTCTGCAAAGTGTACAAACTAATCATGGTTAGTCGTGTCCCCGGTTATGGACGTTTTGAGTATCTGGTTCTGGGATTATCATGTTGATCTCGCACTCTAAATTTAATTTGTTGGGGTTAATGTTGATGATTAATTGGGATTGAGTTGGAGGAACCTTCTCAATGTTTAACAACCACCATGTTAGTTAAATAAAATTTATTCCTTTGTTGTAGGGAAAAATTGGCTTTATGCAAAACTGTAACCATAGAGCTTTCCACCAGCCATATATGCATGTAGTGATAGCACTTATTCTGTTCATTACTCTATGTGTTACATTGCCAGCATATTCCATGTGCTGACCCATTTCGGGCTGCAACATTTCATGTTGCAGACTTTTTAGACGACGAGTAAGGTGCCATAGGTCGTTGTCTTTCACTCAGCTATGCCGTTGGAGTTGATGGACTCACTTTATCTTCCAAGCCTTCCGCTGTCATCGTTTTTAGATGGCCTTAAGCCATATTATTGTAATAAGTTCTCTTTTGAGACATTCGATGTAATAAGTGTGTGATTGCTACTCAGCATTATGGATCCAGGGATGAAACTGATGCACAGAGATCAGACTGTTTGAGGTCTGGTCGCTACAAGATGGTATCAGAGCCCACACTAACTGTAGGACACGACCACTAAGCTAAAACCATATATCACTACTCTCTCCTCATTTCTGACTTCTCTCCTTTTCTACTCTATAGGATGGTGGATGCAAGGAACAAGTTCACACAACCGAATGAAGATACACCTTTTGGACGTCACTTGAAGGAAGTTACTAGGTACCTGAACATCAGAATACCAAGCTTCACCGGGACCTACATCGCCACTTTACAAGAAGAGGAGCGTTGGATGATTCGAGTTCAAGTTCCAGGAAGGACATTCATGCCAGTCACTAAGCCCATAGAGTTTTCCTTTGATGCACCAACCTGGAGTCTAGGAAAGAGCATGACAGCCCACATCACCATGGGACGTATTGGAGAAGTTTACCACAAGGATCTCAAGGATACTATCTATCATAGTTGTGGGTGCCGAGATGAGCAATGGGAGATGATCAGCACAAGGAGGGATAGATCCATTGCAGCTTTCATCCAGGAGTTAAACCAGCACATTCATCGCCAAGAGAACCAGATGTGCGCAAGCATGATAGATCTGAAGAAGGCAATGACCAGGATCACGGAGCTGGAGGAAGAACTCAAGTCTACACACGATGGATATGAGGAGGAAATGATGATACTCATGGAGAAGAATGATGATTTGACGAGGAAGATAGGAGTATTCATGGGAGACCCCACGCCAGGAGGAGAAGACGATGATTCCACTTGTCCGGAGAACTACATCAAATTCGACAACACCGACTCAGACCCTAATGATAGCGATGATGACTATGTTGATGAAGCTGGAGTAGATATCATGGAGTCTTCCACCGATTAAAACTTCTAGTCGACCACCATATCAGTAGTACTATTTCCCCCATGTATATAGTATAGTCCGAGCACTTTTGTAACGATAGATAGACCGCTTGTATGCCCTTGTTTTAATTGATTGGAGTGATATGTTTGTGTTTGTCTCATGTGCATACGGGTAGTGTTTTCCATCTAGATCTCATTCTATTCTGTTTTCTCATCTTTTCTAAACCCATCAGATGCCTCCGAGACGTGACAATGGATTTGCTTTCCCGCCGGAGCTCACTCAGGTTATCCAGCAGCAGAATACCCTGATGCAGTTACTAGTCCAGAACCAGAACCAGGGGAACAACAACAACCCACCCCCACCACCACCTGTTGATCACTTAGCCCGTTTTCTAAGGTTGAATCCACCGGTGTTCTCCAGTAGCACTGAGCCGATAGTTGCAGATGATTGGCTCCGCAAGATTGGAAGGGAGTTGACCACTGCAGGATGAACAGATGTGGAGATAGTGCATTTTGCCGCACATCAGCTTGATGGACCCGCAGCATCATGGTGGGAGAATTTTATAGCCACTTACCCCATCAACACTGTCACATCGGACCAGTTTCAGAAGGCTTTTTGCACTGCCCATGTTTCAGTAGGAGCTATGGCCATGAAGAAGCGCGAGTTTCACAACTTGCGCCAAGGAGGACGCATAGTGGGCCAGTGTGTGGATGATTTTAGTAAGTTAGCACATTATGCCCCGGATGACGTTGCTACGGATGCAGCTAAGCAGGAGAAGTTTCTAGAAGGACTGTATGATGAGCTAAGCATGCAGTTGATGGTGGCAACCTTCAACAACTACCAGGAGTTGGTAGATAAAGCTCTCATGATTGAAGGGAAGTAGCAGCAGATAGACAACCGCAAGAGTAAGTACGGACAAGGGAAGTACAATTCAGGAGCTCAGCAGAGACCTCGTTTTACCACGAACTCGCGAGGACACATTCACAATAACCATGGAGGCCATAATTCCAATGGAGGGAGTTCGCATAACCATAGTGGCCCCAAGAACGGGTATGGGAATAGAGGAAGCAACGGCCAGAACCATTCCAACTCAGCAATGCCCGCCAAGAAGGATCTAAGTCACATTACTTGCTTCAAGTGCGGGAAGAATGGACATTACGCCACGGATTGTTCTGAAGCTAAGAATGGAAATGGCAATGGAAGCTCTGGGAAGAAGCCCAACCCTTTCAACAGGGGACAAGTAAACCACGTTAACATGGAGGAGGTTGAAGCGCAACCAGATGCAGTAATAGGTAAGTTTTTCGTTTAGTCATTTACTGCAACCGTTCTTTTTGATACTGGTGCATCGCATTCATACATATCAAGGGGATTTGTGGATAAGTATAAGTTGCCCACCAAAGTTCTTAGAACACCGATGTTAGTAAGTTCGCTAGGAGCAGAACATATGGCAAGCCAAGGATGTTTTCAGATGCCATTGACCATAGGTAGGCATGTTTTCCCCTCAGACCTGATAATTCTGGAGTCGCAAGGTTTGGATGTGATTTTGGGTATGGATTGGCTATCGATGTATGGAGGGAGCATCGATTGTGCCAGTAAGTCGATTATGCTCACCACCCCAGAAGGAAGGAGGATTAAGTATGTATTCCGGCATGTGCCGAAGAGGACTCAAGTAAAATCCTTATCATGAGTTGTACAGGAGGAAGTACCAGTGGTGAAGGATTTCCTTGATGTATTCCCAGAAGAGTTGCCAGGCATTCCACTGGATAGAGACATTGAGTTTTTGATTGAGCTTTTGCCAGGCACAGGGCCAATATCTAAGATACCGTACAGGATGCCCGCAAAGGATTTGGAGGAAATTAAGAAGCAGGCGGAGAATCAATAGACTCCTTTTCAGGAGCGATTCATCCTTCCCGGACGCAGCATACAACTCCCCGTTGTACTGCGCTCTTCAAGTGTTCTTCTTCCCCCTTCTTCCTCTTACCATGGCAAGTCCTTGGGAAATAACTCCGATGGGCAGAAAAAGGAAGGCGTTAAGAGACCCTCCTGGCCCAACCCTAGACACTCTAAGATCCTTTTTCAAACCTGCTCTGCTCCCATTTAAGGAAAAAGAATTTCACGTTCTTCCTGAAAGGAAGAGAGGATTAGGAAAGTCCTATTGATTGCTGCTTTCTCCAGACCGCCGGGAAAAGCATGAAAAAAGGCTCGAATGGTACGATCCCTCCGTCACCCCAGAATGAAAGGGGTGATCTCGTAGTTCTTGGTCTGATTAAGGAGTTACTGGATAAAGGATATATTCACTCAAGTTTGTCACCTTGGGGATCTCCAGTGCTTCTAGTGGAGAAGAAGGATGGATCGTTGAGGATGGTTGTCGATTATCGAGGATTGAATGAAGTAACAATCAAGAACAAGTACCAACTACCGATGATCAATGATTTGTTTGATGAGTTGCAAGGAGCTAAAGTATTTTCCAAGATCAATCTGCAATCAGGATACCACCAGCTGAAGATTCGAGAGCATGATATACCTAAGACAGCTTTTACCACAAGGTATGGGCTATATGAGCATACCATTATGTCATTTGGTCTGACTAACGCACCTGCATATTTCATGAACATGATGAACAAGGTGTTTACGGAGTTTTTGGATAAGTTCGTCGTGGTATTCATTGATGATATATTGGTCTACTCGAAGAATGAAGAGGAGCATAAGGAGCATTTGCGATTGGTACTTGGGAAGCTCAGAGAACATCAATTATATGCCAAGTTCAACAAGTGTGAGTTTTGGTTGAAGGAAGTTGGATTCCTCGGACATGTTATATCCGGAGAAGGAATAGCAATAGACCCCACCAAGGTTGTCACTGTGACAAATTGGGAAGCACCCGCAACTAGTTGGAGAGATCCGGAGTTTTCTTGGACTCGCAGGATACTACCGGAGGTTCATTGAGAATTTCTCTAAGATTGCAAAGCCCATGACGGCGTTGTTGAAGAAGGACACCAAGTTCAAATGGACTGAGGAATGTGAGGCCAGTTTTCAAGAGTTGAAGAAACGTTTGGTTATAGCCCTAGTGTTGATTCTTCCAGATCAATGCAAGGATTATCAAGTGTATTGCGACGCTTCTCATCGAGGACTTGGAGCGGTGCTGATGCAGGAGGGAAGAGTTGTTTCATATGCCTCACGACAGCTTAGACACCATGAGTTGACCTATGCTACACACGATTTGGAGTTAGTAGCCGTAGTGCATGCGTTGAAGACATGGAGACATTTTCTAATCAGAAACCATTGTGAGGTGTACACGGATCACAAGAGTTTGAAGTATATCTTCACGCAGAAGGAGTTGAATCTCAAGCAGAGAAGATGGTTGGAGCTCATCAAGGATTATGATATGAGGTTGCACTATCATCCCGGAAAGGCTAACGTAGTAGCCGATGCATTGAGCCGCAAGAGTCATGTCAATACACTCATGACTGGAGAATTACCCAAGGAGTTAGCTGAAGATCTTCGCGAGCTAAGTTTGGAGATAGTTCCGAGAGGCTATGTAGCAGCATTGGAAATTCAGTCTACTTTGATGAATATGATCAGAGAAGCTCAAAAGATGGACAAGGAGATTGCCGTGATAAAGGAAAGGTTGAGCAATGGAAAAGCTAAAGGATTTCATGAGGATGAGCACGATACCATATGGTTTGAGGACCACGTATATGTGCCTAATGACCTGGAGATCAGGAAGTTGATTCCGCAGGAGGCCCATGATTCGCCGTATTCGATTCACCCAGGAAACACCAAGATGTATCTGGATTTGAAGGACAGTTTCTTGTGGACTGGAATGAAGAATGATATTGCAGAGTATGTAGCAGTTTGTGATGTATGTCAGAGAGTGAAGGCAGAGCATCAGAAGCCAACATGATTGCTAGAGCCATTGCCGATAACCGAATGGAAGTGGGGTAAGCTAGGCATTGATTTTATCACGGGATTGCCCAGGACTCATTCTGGCTATGACTCAATATGGGTTGTAGTCAATTGTTTAACGAAAGTAGCACATTTCATCCCAGTGAAGACCACTTACACCAGTGATAAGTTGGCAAAGATATACATGACTAGGATCGTATGTTTGCATGGAGTTCCGAGGACCATTGTATCAGATAGAGGAACCCAGTTTACCTCAAAGTTCTGGAATCAGCTGCATGAGACTTTGGGTACCAGGCTAAAATTCAGTACAACCTTTCATCCATAGACAAATGGACAGACCGAGAGAGTCAATCAGATTCTGGAGGACATGTTGAGAGCTTGTGCACTATATTCTGGATCTAGTTGGGACGACAATTTGCCATACGCAGAGTTCTCTTA
Organism: Triticum aestivum; assembly: GCF_018294505.1. Classification (NCBI taxonomy): domain Eukaryota; kingdom Viridiplantae; phylum Streptophyta; class Magnoliopsida; order Poales; family Poaceae; genus Triticum; species Triticum aestivum. The sequence continues at coordinate 133,337,272 of NC_057807.1, read as the reverse complement.
CAACAACAGCTATCAAGCCAGTTTGAAGATGGCCCATTTTGAAGCTTTGTACGGAAGGAGGTGCAGGACACCGTTGTTGTGGGATGAAGTTGGAGACCATCAGTTGTTTGGACTAGATTTGATTAAACAGTCTGACGAGAAGGTTAAGCTGATTCGTGATAGACTCAATGTAGCCCAGTCCAGGCAGAAGAACTATGCGGATTCTAAATGCAAGGAGACAGTCTACGAAGCCGTAGATAGAGTATATCTTCATGTGTCCCCACTTCGAGGAGTTAAACGTTTTGGAGTTAAGGGAAAGTTAGCCCCGAGATTTGTAGAACCGTACCAAGTTTTGGAACGTATGAGAGAAGTTGCTTACAAGTTGGAATTACGAGAAGGATTGGTAGGAGTTCATGATGTGTTTCACGTTTCCTAGTTGAAGTAGTGCAACACAGAGATGGCGGATGTCCCTCTGAGAGATACAGTGCCGCTGGAAGCGATTCAGTTGGATAGCGATTTGACATACGAGGAGAAACCAGTCAAGATTCTCGAGTTTGCCAGCCGAGTCACCCGCAGCAAGGTTATAATGTTTTGCAAAGTTCAGTGGAGCCACCATACGGAGGATGAAGCCACCTGGGAACGAGAGGAAGACCTACGGAAGGACCACCCTCACCTATTTTCTAGCCAACCTGAATCTCGAGGGCGAGATTCGTCTTAAGGGGGGTAGGTTTGTAACATCCCAAATTTCCAATTTGGAATGTTATACTTAGATCATTCATGCATATCGTATTTTATTGCATTTCATATCATGATCCTCGAAATTCTAAACAACTCAAGGACCCACGGAGAGAGTTGGGGATTTCATCGTTTTCGTATTTGAAAATTTTCTCGAATATCGAAACAAGGATCATTTTGGTTTTAATTATTTTTCTCTTCAAAAATATTTCATATTAAAAATATATGAGAGGAGATAATATGACTTCTCCAAAATACACGAAATATACGAGGAAAATATATTAAAATCAAATAAATAGTTTAATTTGGATTTTATTGCAATTTTATTCGAATTAGAAAAATTGCACGTTTTCAAAAATTACATTTTAAGGCCAAGAAAATGTTCACCTTGTTCTTAATATTTTATTTAGACGGTGAAAAATTGTTTTTATATTTTTATATTTTTATTTTATTTTCTAGGATTTGTTTTGTTCGGTGAAATCTATTTAAAAAAAACTTCGCGCGCCCGATTGGGCCAACGGCCCAGCCGAGCCGGGCCGGCCCATCGCCCCGCACCAACTCAGACGGAGTCCCGAGCGCCGCTACCCGCCGCCATGGACATGTCTGTCCCGGACACGCCGCCGTGCCCCCTTCCCCAAGCACCCCGCGCCCCCTGGGGCCTTTAAATACCGCCGTCGCCGACCCCCACCATCACCCCGAGCCGCGCCGCCAGCCCCGCTGCCTGCACCGCCGCCGCCGCTCGCCGCTGCCGCCATTTGCCACCACTGCTGCTGCCTACGCCGCTGCCGCCGCTGCTTGCCGTCGCCGCCGCCGCGTTCCGCCGTCGCCCCGCAGCGCCCCGCCTCGTCGGAGACGCTGACGAAGCCACCGGTCCCGATCCGATCCGCCGCCGTTTTTTTTGGTTTTTAGGTAAAAACCCCGGTTTTTTAAACCCTAGTTTTGTTTTGTTAGACTAGATCGGTTCGGTTCTTCCGGTTTAGTTTAATAGCAGACGTTTGTCCGTACATTAATTTAGCGAATGGTGATCACTCGTTATCCGTAGACAGTGAATGTTTGTTCGTTAGTCTGTTCATCAGTTTTTCTTTTTCCGGGGTTTTTCCGCGATTATTTTCGATCGTGATTTCTGCCCTGATCTTCATTTTAGTTTATCTTTTTGCTCGTTTATGAGAATCAGGCGATTCAAGCGCCTAGTTCTTCGTCTCGAAGCCCTCTTTCTGTTTAACCAACTTAAACAAGGTTTTGGTAATGTAAAGTTTGACTTTAGTCCTGATTAGTAAACGGATCTTGTTTCTTTCGCAGTTTGAGTTCCGTTGCTTCGTTTGATTTGATTCTTTTTGCAAACCGGAGTTCTTAAGTTGAACTTTCTGGTTAGTTTCTCTTATTTGAAGTTTTACCTGTGCTTCTAGTTGAGTGCTTATGTATGTATTTGTTTTTTTGCGATAGAGTACCCGGAGTGCGAAGCGTGCTACTACGAGTCTCTAGGTTTCACGGATCATCAGCAAGGCAAGTAACACTTTGATCATACTTCTTTACTACCCAGTTTTACTACATTAGATCAACCCTCAAACATTTGCATGGTTAGGATCTGATTAATATGCAGGTTTTGGGAAGTAGATGATGAGGTAGAACCTATTGCCCTGTTTATTATCAAACCTTTGGGAGTTACTTCTACGTTATGCTTATATTGCTATGTTATGCTCGTAGACGTGGTTTGGGTGAGTGTATCCATGACAAATGTGAGTATTGTTAATTAATGGTTAACTTAAGGTGGCTACTTAAATACACATCTGGGTGGATTGGTTGCGGGCACCTGGAGAATCCAGTGTTGTCCTAGGATATCCCGGAGTACCCGTGTGATCATCCTACGGTTCGCCACCCAGGCTCCAAGGGATCATAAGATTATTCATGCTAGAAACTTCCGTGTGCAGCCTCAAGCTATTATGGGCTCTACCATAGTTGAGTATGTTGCATGACCTCTTTCAGTGGTGGGCTAGCAGATGTAGGGGAAAGTAGGTGTAACCGTCCACCGAGAGTAAAGAGTTATTGTTTCAGAAAGACTATGTCTCGAATCTTCGACCATGGATGTATTCGAGTCTTGTGGGTAAAAGTGTGCAAACCTCTGCAGAGTGTACAAACTAATCATGGTTAGCCGTGTCCCCGGTTATGGACGTTTTGAGTATCTGGTTCTTGGATTATCATGTTGATCTTGTCACTCTAAATTTATTTTGTTGGGGTTAATGATGATGATTAATTGGGATTGAGTTGGAGGAACCTTCTCAATGTTTAACAACCACCATGATAGTTAAATAAAATTTATTCCTCTGTTGTAGGAAAAAATTGGCTTTATGCAAAACTGTAACCATAGAGCTTTCCACCAGCCATATATGCATGTAGGGATAGTAATTATTCTGTTCATTACTCTATGTGTTACATTGCCAGCATATTCCATGTGCTGACCCGTTTCAGGCTGCAACGTTTCATGTTGCAAACTTTTCAGATGATGAGTAAGGTGCCATAGGTCGTTGTATTTCACTCAGCTATACCGTTGGAGTTGATGGATTCACTTTATCTTCCAAGCCTTATGTTGTTATCATTTTTAGATGGCCTTAAGCCATATTATTGTAATAAGTTCTCTTTTGAGACATTCGATGTAATAACTGTGTGATTACTACTCTATTATAAATCCTCGAGTACTATGCGTGTCAGCATTGCCGATCCAGGGATGACACTGATGCACAGAGATCAGACTGTTTGAGGTATGGTCGCTACAATAGCGCCCCAAGTTTGGACTTCTGAACACTAGGGGCTGCGCCTAAATTTTTCTTGTCAAACTCCTATGGCTAAGTTAGGGTGATAAAGCCGAATTGTCCAATTGCCTTATTCGTTGCACTAAACACCTCTTTTAAGGACCAAACTTTGGAGTAAAGAGTGTTTAGATTTATCCCGAACACCCCTGTACTACCTACATGGGGCAGAAGCCGACGACTGGACAACTCTCAGATTTCACAATACGGCCGCACAGGAGGTAAAATTTTAGATAACAAACATTATATTACATAACGGATCTGTTTCTTAGTACAGGACATGATAACATGAGAGCATTCATGGGAAAATGACATCCTTAGCATATTGCTCCGCCACAAGGCAGGACCCCTCCAGGACACTATCAAAATACAGTTCGGGTGTATGATGCTCCTTGCCCGCGGGCGGTCCCTCGGTCATCAGTTTCGTGGCATCCATCTTCGCCTAGTGCATCTTGGCGCGGGCAAAGGCCATTCCCGCGCCTTCGATAAAGACCGACCGCTTGATAGCATCAAGCCGAGGGCAGGCACTTACAAGCCGCTTCACGAGTCTGAAGTAGCTGTTGGGAATGGCTTCGACATGCCATAGCCGGATCATTAAATCCTTCATGGCTAGTTCAGTCGCCTTATGCAGCTCGACCAGCTGTTTCAGCTGATTGCTAAAGGGCACCAGATGTTCTGGCGCAAGGTATTGCTACCAAAATAGTGCCTCCGTAGAGCTCCCCTCTTCGACTCAGAAAAATTCCGCAGCATCGGAAATGCTGCACGGCAGATCTGCAAATGCTCCTGGAGAACTCCAAATCCGGGTCAGTAATAGGAACCCTTTCTTCACATATTTGCTCTGCATAATAAAGGCCTTACCCGCCACGATTTTTTGGCCTCCTGGATTTCAAGGAGGGCGCCCTGGGCTTCAGCGCGGGCATCGTGTGCGTTTTGGTGGGCCTTGGAGAGCTCGGACTCTTGATCCTTAAAGTCGTGCTCCAAGGACTCACACTTCTTGACGGTGTTCTGGAGCTCTTGCTGAACCTCACTGATTCGGGTCTCATGCTTTTCGCGTGCGGCTTGTTCCTTGGCCACTTTGTCCTCGGCTTCGGCCAACGCCTTCTTGAGGGCCTCTACTTCGGTCGTTGCCCCTAATAAATATCATGGCACTTTAGTCAGCATGAATCATTCATCCTTCCTGAATATATACAAGGTTACTGCATACCTTGACTGTCCTCCAGCTCTTCTTCACACGGCCGAGCACTTCCTCGGCCCGCTCCAGCCGCTGCTTCAGCTTGGATACTTCCGCAGTGTGAGAGGTTGCAGCAAGCAGCGACGCTTGCTTATTCACATAGGCATTTTAGATTAGTCTCCTGCGAAAATTATTGGATCCTCTGTCCGGCTTGTCTTTTCGAACACCGGACAATGTCTCAGGGCTACTGTCTATACTGTGACATTATTTTTACACAATTACATTACTTACCTCAAAGCCTATTAGAAGACCAGTGCAGGCTTTGGTCAGTCCGCTTTTTGCGGACTAGATCCTCTCAATCACCATACCCATAAGGGTACGGTGTTCCTCGACAATGGAAGCGCCTTGCAGCTCTTCCAGCAAAGTGTCTGGCACCTCTGGATGGACAGAGGTCACCGGCGGAATAGGCATGCCCCCTTCCTTCAAAAAGGGGTGCTTGCTGATTCCGGAGCCATATGGGTCTCCAGAATTATATTCGGTTGGGGGCCGAATGGGATATGGCCCCCATCATCAGTATCCATGGGGGTTTGCTCCCCCATGTGTCCGGCAGCCAAGGCTTCACCCTCCGGCGCCTCCCTGGCAGCCTTCGGATTCTCTCCCGGGCCTGGGATCCTTCAGGACGACGCCTCGGTGCCACTCGTGTCCTTGGGAGAGGAGGCCGCGGGAAGGGTCCCGCTGTCCATCGCGTCCGGGTACAGGGAATCCTCCGAAGATAAGGACCGCTTGAGGTTGGACAGAGATGGACTGCAAATGCATAATTCAGTACATTAAAACAATGAAGTAAAGGGGCCGGATACATGAACGTGTCCGGACACTTACGATTTGGCCAGGGGCTTGTCCCTGGGCTCCCACTCCCAGCTGCTGTCGGTGGCCGCTGTGGAGCTGTCCGGAAGGGAGGCTTTCCCCTTCTTGGACGCCTCGGCCTCCAGATTTGTGGAGGCCGGCCTCTTTTTCCTCCCCCCTATAGGGGGACGACTTTCTTCTTCTTCCTCCTCCGCCTCCTCGTCCTCGGCGACGAAGGAGTGAGTCTCGGCGTCTTCGGACATCGCGTCCGAAGTGCCCTTGCGACGGAGACCACCTCTGGTCCCCTTGGCCTTCTTCTTGGCCTTCTTCTCTGGCACCTGATAAGGCGCCGGAACCAGCATCTCTGTCCGAAGTGGAACTTCTGCGTCTTCGGGCAGCGGAGCCAGACAGTTAATCCGCTCTGCCATCTCTGTCCAGGCCGGGAAAAATTAATAGGGAGGCTTAGATGCCTTCCTCAAGTATGCAAAGGGTATACCTTGAAAGCATCAAATAACTTACCGGACTGGCAGGGTGCGTCAAGTCATGCCCGCGATCCTCGGTCATGGGGGGTGGCACCTCTTTGGCCTTGAAGAGCACCTTCCAGATATCTTCGTGCATCGTGCCGAAGAGCTCCAATAGGGTCCGGTGCTTGGCCAGATCGAACTCCCATAGATGGCAAGTCCGGCGTTGGCACGGAAGGATTCGGTGAACTAGCATCACCTGGATCACGTTGACGAGCTTGATTCTCTTGTTTATCATGTTCTGGGCACATGTCTGGAGCCCCGTCAGCTCGTTCGGGGAAGACCAGGTCAGGCCTTTCTCTTGCCAGGAGGTAAGCCGCATCGGGACTCCGAACAAGAATGCGGGAGCCGCTGCCCAGTTTGTGACGCGTGGCTCTGTGATGTAAAACCACCCCGACTACCACCCTTTGACAGTCTGCACAAAGGAGCCTTTGGGCCATGTGACATTGGGCATCTTGCCCACCATGGCACCTCCGCACTCTGCTTATTGGCCGCTCACCACCTTTGGCTTCACATTGAAGGTCTTCAGCCATAGGCTGAAGTGAGGTGGGATGCGGAGGAAGGCCTTTCACACGACAATAAATGTCGAGATGTTGAGGATAGAGTTGGGGGCCAGGTCGTGGAAGTCCAGCCCGTAGTAGAACATAAGTCCGCGGAATTTCTGTACCGGTTTCGGAAGAGCGAAGAAAAAGGGGATGTTTTTTTAATGGGAACAAGGAACTGTTTATAGCTTTCGCGATATAAATAACTATACTCATCCGAGCCGTAGGAACATGTACATACATTGACAGGGGTTGCCAACAAAAAGAGAGGAAAGAGGCCCTAGTGAATTTGATATGGTACCGTACCCCAAGGAAGGGGTATACTATACTGCGCCAGAATGAAAAATGTTGAATGGGGTAGGGAACCCTGAACAACACCTTGCCCTTTTCAAAGCTACATGCGGGAATACTAAGCACTCGTATGTTCCGGCTCATGAGTTGAAAGCACTCGTTTGTTCCGGCTCGATGTGTTTGACGCATGCATAGAATCAAGATCTATTGAGACCAGGATGTTTGTTTCTTCCTCGAAACAAGAGATACGCTCTGGCTTGTTTGCATTCGACCGGAGAACCTCACTTATCAACTGCCCTGGATTGGATCTACTTACGATTTGAGAAACTGGCTCCAGAACCCCTGTTTTTGATGCAGAATCGGTGGTTCCTTCTCTTTTTCGTCATTTCATCCATAAAACATTGGAAAGAGCACTTTATTCAGTGAATTGACACGTTCCTGATGCTTTTACAGTAGCAGTAGTCTCGGTAGCAGAAGTAGAAACGAGTGTAGATACCGGGATCATATCACCACTATTGACTATTTCAATTCATTCACATATGCTCGTATCAATCAAAGTTTCCTATCAAGCAATCCCAGCAGCAATCAAGTTGGCACCCACTATATAAGATTCACTATTTCCTGGTCTTGTCCCAAACCCAACTCGACACTTTTAGACCTGGCCTGGATCCCTCCCTTCTCCGACAATATATGCAACCTTAAATAAAAGAGACCACTCTCAAAACGAGTCATCAAAGCCGTCAACTAATTCAGAGGGGCTCGGCTGGCCCGATCGCCCTACGCTACTGGCTCTTCCAAAGGCGAAGCTCTCGTCTTTGGCGACCAGCAAATGGAGGGCTAAAACCTATAGTTGACAAACGGGTGGAGGGGTAATCCCAGACCGCGGACGAAGTGTGAGATGAACACCACCCTCTCCTGGGGCTCCATGGTGGGGATGATCTGTCCCTTGGCCGGAAGTCGATGGGCAATTTCCTTGGCCAGGTACTCGGCCTCCCGGAGCTTCGTGATGTCCTTCTCCTTGACAGAGAAGGCCATCCACTTGCCTCCTGCTCCGGATCCGGACATGGTGGGAGTGCTTTTTTGGATGGAAAAGGTGAGAGCTTGGGCACTGGTGCTCGAGAATGGATGGACAGAGGAAGGAGAAGGCGTCGGTGAAAAGGGGTGGATCTTTATCCCTTTATAAAGGCAGTGAATATTATGCGCCTCCCCACTCGCCTTAAAACTCGTCTATTCCCCAAGGGCAGTGCGTATGGCACGGTTGGGTTACCCATGCCCGTATTGATGAGAATCCCGTAATAAGGGGACATGATCTCTGCTTTGACAAGACGTGCCAGTGAAACCGTGCCTCGAAATACAGAGCGGCAGGATAAAAAACGGTTCGAATAATGGCCGGGCGGTGACGTGATGTCACGCTAAAAAAAGTTGTCAGTGGATTGGACTCGTGAAATATTATACTCTCTACGGTCGTGTGTGGTACTTGTTTTGCAGATCTGGACACGTTTTCTATGTTGGAGTATTCGGAGAGGGAACCCGCCTTGCAATGCCGAAGACAATCTGCGCGCCGGACTCATCGTCATTGAAGCCTGGTTCAGGGGCTACTAAGGGAGTCCTGGATTAAGGGGTCCTCGGACGGCCGGACTATATGCGTGGGCCGGACTATTGGGCTATGAAGATACAAGATAGAAGACTTCTTCCCGTGTCCGGATGGGACTCTCCTTAGCGTGAAAGGCAAGCTTGGTGATTCGATATATAGATTCCTTTCTCTGTAGCCGACTTTGTACAACCCTAGCCCCCTCCAGTATCTAAATAAACCAAAGGGTTTGGTCCATAGGGGACAATCATAATCCCATAGGCTAGACTTCTAGGGTTTAGCCATTACGATCTCGTGGTAGATCAACTCTTGTAATACTCATATTCATCCAGATCAATCAAGCAGGAAGTAGGGGTATTACCTCCATAGAGAGGGCCCGAACCTGGGTAAACATCATGTCCCCCGTCTCCTGTTTCCATCAACCTTAGACGCACAGTTTGGGACCCCCTACCCGAGATCCGCCGGTTTTGACACCGACAGTGACGGCGGCTCCATATCGTAAAATGCGATGAATCCTTCTCTCTCTGATTTTTTTCTCCCCGTACATGAATATATGGAGTTGGAGTTGAGGTCGGTGGAGCTTCGTGGGGCCCACAAGATAGGGGGCGCACCCAGGGGGTAGGTCACGACCCAACCCTTGTGGAGGTGGTGGGTCCCCTCTGGTTGATGCTTTTGCCAATATTTTTTATCTACTCCAAAAATATTCTCCATGAAGTTTTAGGTCATTCTGAAAACTTTTATTTCCGTACAAAAATAACGCCATGGCAATTCTGCTCAAAACAGCGTCAGTCGGGGTTAGTTCCATTCAAATCATGAAAATTAGAGTCCAAAACAAGGGAAAAAGAGTTTGGACAAGTAGATACGATGGAGACATATCAAGTCCCCCAAGCTTAACCATTGCTTGTCCTCAAGCATTCAGTTGACAAACTGAAAGTGATAAAGAAAAAGTTTTACAAACTCTATTTGATCTTGTTGTTGCAAATATGTAAAGCCAGCATTCAAGTTTTCAGCAAAGATTATGAACTAACCATATTCACAATAACATTTAGGTCTCACATTTACTCATCTCAATGGCATAATCAACAGGCAGCAATAATAATAAATCTCGGATGACAACACTTTTTCAAAACAGTCATGACATGATATAACAAAATGGTATCTCGCTAGCCCTTTCTGAGACCGCAAAACATAAATGCAGAGCACCCCTGAAGATCAAAGACTAACTAGACATTGTAATTCATGGAAAAAGAGATCCAGTCACAGTCTTAATATCAATTAATAAAAATGCATACAAATGACAGTGGTGCTCTCTAACTGGTGCTTTTTATAAGAGGATGACGACTCAACATAAAAGTAAATAGATAGGCCCTTCGCAGAGGGAAGCAAGGATTTGTAGAGGTGCCAAAGCTCGAGTTTCTAAAACAGAGATGAATAATATTCTGAGCGGCATGCTTTCATTGTCAACATAACAACCAAGAGATCTCGGTATCTTCCATACTAGATACATTATAGGTGGTTCCCAGACAGAATGGTAAAGTTTATACTCCCCCACCACCAACAAGCACATTCCACGGCTGGTCCGAAACAACGGGTACCGTCCAACTAACAACAATCCTGGGGGAGTTTTGTTTGCAATTATATTTTGATTTGATTTGAGCATGGGACTGGGCATCTCCATTACCAGCCATTTTCTGGTGAATGATGAGCGGAGTCCACTCATCGTGAGAATAAACCACCTAGCATGGAAGATACTGACAACCCCCAGTTGCTACATGAGTGATTCAGGCATACAAAACAGATAATCATTTGAAGGTTTAGAGTTTGGCACATGCAAATTTACTTGGAACGGCTGGTAAATACCGCATATAGGTAGGTATGGTGGACTCTTATGGAACAACTTTGGGTTTATGGAAGTGGATGCACAAGCAGTATTCCTGCTTAGTACAAGTGAAGGCTAGAAAAAGAGTGGGGAGTGACCAACTAGAGAACAACAACAGTCATAAACATGCATTGAGATTAACCAACATTGGATGCAAGCATGAGTAGGATATAAATCACCATAAACATAAATATCGTGAAAGCTATGTTGATTTTGTTCAACTACATGTGTGAACATGTGCCAAGTCAAGACACTCGAATCATTCAAAGGAGGATACAATCCTATCATACCACATCACAACCATTTTAAAACACTACCGTAGGATGCTGCTAACGCGACACTACGATCAGAGGCCCTTCGAGAAACTATGTGCGATGCAATAATCGCAAACAGTGGTGTCAGAGAACCGTCAAAAATGTCCAAAACATTTGCGATGACCGATGCATCAAACATGGTTCCGATTTTAGGGTTGTGTGCGATGAAGGGCATACGATTGATCCAGCAGAACTATTTGCGATGAGGAAGAACAATAGAAACGGGCGGCCATATCAATGTGTGTGCGATATACGGCATACAGTTCCCTCTGATGAACTGTGTGCTATTAGGGAATGCAACATAAACGGTCATCTAGATCAAGGTGTGCGTGTGATATACGGCATACGTTCACTCGGACAAGCTATTTTTGATTAGGCAAGAGAACGGAAATGGTTCATCTTAACAAGATGTGTGTGATATGCAGCATTTGCGATCAACCTAAAGAACACAAACGATTCGAGTAAACCAGATGTGTGTGATACGCAGCAAATAGCCCACTCGGATGAACTGTTTACGATGAGAAATTATAACACAGACGGTTACTATAGTAAGTTCGTGTGTGATTCTGTTCGTAGAAAAAACTTTGAAAAATGCAAACTAGTTGCTTGCGTATAAACAATTATCAAAAAGTAACGAGATAGACCTTCTTCAAGCCAATCAACATATGTTCAGAAAACAAAAAAATGTCAAAAATTACAAAACAAAGATCTCGATATTAACTAGATGGGATGGGTCAGTACAAAGGTTTATAATACAAATGTGTATAATAAACCTTTGCAGTTGCCCATCTAACTAGTTAATATTGAGTCCACTTCCCATCCAGTCACCCATCTCATGACCACTGCAGCCTCAGCACACTTAACTTGGGAGTACTGTTAGATGAGCTATCGGTAGGGAAGCTAGTCCTTGCTGCTGTAGATCCCTCTTTGCAGCCTTTATTGTACAACACAATGGAAACGGTTCAACTGAACTATGTGTGTGATACGTGACAAACAGGTCCGTGATCAGAAATGTGTGCAAAGACAAATAATAAGACAGACGATTGCTGCTAATAAGCCGTGTGATTTGCTCTGTCTACAGAAGAATAACATGTATATATATATATATATATATATATATATAACTAAAATAAACATCCAATTACATAAGTGACTATACAGATCATTCGCACACACCTCAATAAACAATTGCATGCATTCTAAAGTAGGAGAAATGATCGTCTAGTCATCTACTTCTTGTGACGCTCCCGCCACTGCTCTGTGGCTCGATCCCTCGGATTGGTCATGAACAAGACACTTCCTCATGTCAATAATCCGCCTGTACATCTCGTAGCTTGTGTACGCGTCATTGGCCGTGTACTTGACGTGTTCTTCATCCAGTCTCTAATGCCAAACACTGTGCCAGGGTCATTGTCCTTCTTGCTCTTATCCTTCATCTTCATGTAGTAGGGGTCGATGATGGCCGAGGCGAGGACAACCAGGGAGTTCAGTTTGTTCTTAGCGCTGCCCCAAACCTTATAGTGGTCCTGGATGTTGACAAGATTCGGGCATTTCAAGCCCGAAACCTTGAGCGCTTTTAGATCGTTGGTGGTGTCCACCGCAACAAACTTGTAGTCGGAGTTGTTGATAAAACTGGAGAAACGCTCGCAAGGCCTTGTGGCCAGGTGGTAGTGTGATACGTCTCCAACGCGTCTATAATTCCTGAAGCATTCATGCTATTTTATTATCTGTTTTGAATGATTACGGGCTTTATTATGCACTTTTATATTATTTTTGGGACTAACCTATTAACCAGAGGCCCAGCCCATATTGATGTTTTCTTGCCTATTTCAGTGTTTTGAAGAAAAGGAATATCAAACAGAGTCCAAACGGAATGAAACCTTCGGAAAAGTTATTTTTGGAACAAAAGCCATCCCGGGAACTTGGAGTGCAAGCCAGGGAAGCGTCAAGGAGGCCACAAGATAGGGGGGAGCGCCCACCCCCTGGGCACGCCCTCCACCCTTGTGGGCCCCTCGAGGCTCCCCCAACTGACTTCTTTTGCCTATATAAGTCCATAGACCCTAAAACCTTCGGGGAACACAATAGATCTGGAGTTCTGCCGCCGCAAGCCTCTGTAGCCACCAAAACCTCTCGGGAGCCCATTCTGGCACCCTGCCGGAGGGGGGGATCCCTCACCGGTGGCCATCTTCATCATCCCGGTGCTCTCCATGACGAGGAGGGAGTAGTTCACCCTTGGGGCTGAGGGTATGTACCAGTAGCTATGTGTTTGATCTCTCTCTCTCTCTCTCTCGTGTTCTCTCTATGGCACGATCTTGATGTATCGCGAGCTTTGCTATTATAGTTGGATCTTATGATGTTTCTCCCCCTCTACTCTCTTGTGATGAATTGAGTTTTCCCTTTGAAGTTATCTTGTCGGATTGAGTCTTTAAGGATTTGAGAACACTTGATGTATGTCTTGCCGTGCTTATCTGTGGTGACAATGGGATATCACATGATCAACTTGATGTATGTTTTGGTGATCAACTTGCGGGTTCCGCCCATGATCTTATGCATAGGGGTTGGCACACGTTTTCGTCTTGACTTTCCGGTAGAAACTTTCGGGCACTCTTTGAAGTACTTTGTGTTGGTTGAATAGATGAATTTGAGATTGTGTGATGCATATTGTATAATCATGCCCACAGATACTTGAGGTGACAATGGAGTATCTAGGTGACATTAGGGTTTTGGTTGATTTGTGTCTTAAGGTGTTATTCTAGTATGAACTCTTGAATAGATAGAACAGAAAGGATAACTTTGAGGTGGTTTCCTACCCTACCATAATCTCTTCATTTGTTCTCCGCTATTAGTGGGTTTGGAGTGACTCTTTGTTGCATGTTGAGGGATAGTTATATGATCCAATTATGTTATTATTGTTGAGAGAACTTGCACTAGTGAAAGTATGAACCCTATGCCTTGTTTCCTACCATTGCAATACCGTTTACGCTCACTTTTATCATTAGTTACCTTGCTGTTTTTATATTTTCATATCACAAAAACCTATATCTACCATCCATATTGCACTTGTATCACCATCTGTTCGCCGAACTAGTGCACCTATACAATTTACCATTGTATTGGGTGTGTTGGGGACACAAGAGACTCTGTGTTATTTGGTTGCAGGGTTGTTTGAGAGAGACCATCTTCATCCTACGCCTCCCACGGATTGATAAACCTTAGGTCATCCACTTGAGGGAAATTTGTTACTGTCCTACAAACCTCTGCACTTGGAGGCCCAACAACGTCTAGAAGAAGAAGGTTGTGTAGTAGACATCAAGCTCTTTCCTGGCGCCGTTGCCGGGGAGGTGAGTGCTTGAAGGTATATCTTTAGATCTTGCAATCGAATCTTTTTGTTTCTTGTTTTATCACTAGTTTAGTCTATAAAAGAAAACTAAAAAATGGAATTGAGTCTGTCTCATACGCTTCATCTTTTTAATATCTTTCGTGAGTATGATGAAAAGGAAAATTGTGCTCAAGTGCTAGAAGTAGAATGCATTAAAATGTTTGGTACTAGATCTTTGTATGATGAAGCATGATTGCAATGTTGTTAGTATGAATTCCTTGAATATCCATGATGCTAATGATATGCAAAGCCACAAGCTTGGGGAAGCTATGTTTGATGAAGATGATATTTTTTGTCCCCCAAGTTTTGATGAGAATATTTATTATGATGAAAGCATGCCCCCTATTTATGATGACTATATTGATGAAAGTGGGTATGGAAGAGTGTCAACTTTAGGAAGTAGTGATCCCACTATTTTGGAGGATGTTGAATATTATGGTTATAATTATGAAAGTGGATTTGGAGAGGTCATGACTTTATTTAGTGATGAATCCACCATTTCGGAAGAGGTTCCAAATGATTATGAGAACAAAGTTGCTATCTATGATGATTATTGTGATGACTTTTATGCTATTAGGAATAATGATAACCATGAAACTTGTCATCATGATTTTAGTTTTCAATTGGATTATGCCTCACATGATAATTATTTTGTTGAGTTTGCTCCCACTACTATTCATGAGAAGAATTTTGCTTATGTGGAGAGTAATAAATTTTCTATGCAAGTATATCATGAAAATAATGCTTTAGGTGCTGGTTATATTGTTGAATTCATTCATGATGCTACTGAAAATTATTATGAGGGAGGAACATATGCTTGTAGGAATTGCAATAATATCAAGTTTCCTCTCTATGTGCTTCAAGTTTTGAACTTATGCTTGTTTTGCCTTCCTATGCTAATTGATTATTGTTCCCATAAGTTGTTTGCTCACAAAATCCCTATGCATAGGAAGTGGGTTAGGCTTAAATGTGCTGGTCTCATATGCTTCATGATGCTCCCATTATGTTTCAATTCTTATCTTTTATGTGAGCATCGTTGTAATCATCATGCCTAGTTAAAAGGCATTAAAGAAAAGCGCTAGTTGGTAGACAACCCAATATTTACCCTTACTGTTTTTGTGTGTTCACATGATTATTCTACTGTAGTAATCATGTTTTATAGCTTTTGGTTTCAATAAAGTGTCAAGTAAGACCTTTAGGATAGCTTACGGTGATAGTTGTGTTGATCCTGCTGAAAATCAGAAACGTTTGCACCCAGTAAATTAGTTTTTATAATTCACCGAAACGTGATTATGATCTGATTCTTTTTGCTATTAATTGGTACACAAATTTCTTAGGACTTCCTAATTTGGTAGGATTTTTGGAGTTCTAGAAGTATATGTTTGATACAGATTACTACTGACTGTTCTGTTTTTGACAGATTCTGTTTTCTATATGTTGGTTACTTATTTTGATGAATCTATGAGTAGTATCGGAGTGTATTAATCATAGAGAAGTTAGAATACAGTAGATATTACACCAATTTGAATTTAGAATGAGTTCCTTACAGTACCTAAGTGGTGGTTTTATTTTCTTATACTAACGGAGCTTATAAGTTTTCTGTTGAGTTTTGTGTTGTGGAGTTTTCAAGTTTTGGGTAAAGATTCGATGGACTATGGAATAAAGAGTGGCAAGTGCCTAAGCTTGGGTATTCCCAAGGCAACCCAAGGAAACATTCAAGGACAAACAAGAACCTAAGCTTGGGGATGCCCCGGATGGCATCCCCTCTTTCGTCTTTGTTCATCGGTAACTTTACTTGGAGCTATATTTTTATTCACCACATGATATGTGTTTTGCTTGGAGCGTCATTTTCTCTTGTTCGTATTTGCTTGCTGTTATTTATAATAATGTTTTGCATCTTTAGTTTCAATAAAAATGTCAAGGATAGCCTTTGCTATGCTTATTCTGCTAGTATACATGTTGCTGTTTCAAAACAGAAAGTTTACCGCTGTTGCAAAAATTCCCTAGAAAATTCAGAGCATGATATAATGTTGAAACTTGTGGCATATTGAGCTCTGATAAATCGTCTACAGCTTAGTTTTTTTCTCATAATTTTTGGAGTTAGGGAAGTATGATGATCTTGCATTCTTTACAGACTATACTGTTTTGGCAGATTGATGTTATGTTTGCATTGTTTGCATATGTTTGCTTGTTTAATCACTCTATTTGAGGATAGGAGTATTAAATATGCAGAGGAACTTAGTATGCAATGTTGAATAATAATTTTATTTATTTGTTACAGTATAAAATGATAAGGTTTTGCATTGGTTTATACTAACCTATCTCACGAGTTCTTGTTGAGTTTGGTGTGGATGAAGCTTTTGATAAAAAGAGAAACCATGATATGAGAGGAATTAAGGAGACACAACAGTTCAAGCTTGGGGATGCCCAAGGCACCCCAAGATAATATTTCAAGAAGTCTCAAGCATCTAAGCTTGGGGATGCCCCGGTAGGCATCCCACCTTTCTTCTTCAACCACTATCGGTTAGTATCGGTTGAGCCTAAGTTTTTGCTTCTTCGCATGAGTTGTGCTATCCTTGCAATGTCATTTTATTTTGTTTTCTTTACTGTTTGAATAAAATACCAAGATCTGAAATTCTTAAATGAGAGAGAGTCTTCACATAGTTACATAATTATTTAGCTACTCATTGATCTTCACTCATATCTTTCTAGAGTAGTTTGTCATTTACTCGTGTGCTTCACTTATGTCCTATAAGTAAATGGTTGAATGAGTTGAATGTCATAAATCTGAAATTATATATGTTTCATTGGCTTATCCCATGGGGAGTAATGACTTCACATCTAAGAAGTAGAGGTTGTAAATTTATTGAAGGTTAGCAAGCATTGTATTGGTCATTTGAACAATTCATGAAAGAATAATGAAGGAAGAGAGATTCCACATATAAATATACTATCCTAGACATCTTTTATAATTGTGAGCACTCATTAAGTATGACATGCTAAAGAGTTGATGTTGGACAAGGAAGATAACTTAATGGGTTATGTTTTCTCACATCTCAGTTAATGTATATTGTCATGGATCATTCAAACATGTTGAGCTTGCCTTTCCCCCTCACGCTAGCCAAAATTCCTTGCACAAAGTAGAGATACTACTTGTGCTTCCAAATATCCTTAAACCCAGTTTTGCCATGAGAGTCCACTATACCTACGTATGGATTGAGTAAGATCCTTCAAGTGAGTTGTCATCGGTGCAAGCAATAAAAATTTCTCTCTAAATATGTATGATCTATTAGTGTGAAGAAAATAAGCTTTATACGATCTTGTTATGGAAGCAATAAAAGCGACGAAATGCATAATAAAGGTCCATATACAAGTGGCAATCTAAAGTGATGTTCTTTTGCATTAAGATTTTGTGCATCCAACCATAAAAGCGCATGACAACCTCTGGTTCCCTCTGCGAAGGGCCTATCTTTTACTTTATGTCTTTTACTTTATGCAAGAGTCAAGGTGATCTTCACCTTTCCTTTTTTCATTTTATCCTTTGGCAAGGACCTCGTGTTGGAAAGATCCTGATATATATATATATATATATATATATATATATATATATATATATATATCCAATTGGATGTAAGTTAGCATGAACTATTATTGTTGACATCACCCAAAGGTGAATACGTTGGGAGGCAACACTATAAGCCCCTATCTTTCTCAGTGTCCGATTAAAACTCCGTAACCATAAGTATTGCATGAGTGTCAGCAATTGTAGAAGACTATATGATAGTTGAGTATGTGGAGTTTGCAAAATCAAAGCTATGACATAGACCATTCCTGAATATAAGATGAATTGTAATTGTTTGATGACTAAGAATGAAGTTTGCTAGTTTTCAAGAAAGTTTATGGTCTATGCGTTAACATGTGAATAGCTTGTTACTTGATCTTGAGAAGTTTTATGAGATGAACTACTATTATGACATATAATCATGCTAGGAAAGGTGATTGAAATTATCATTGATCAAACTTGTGCACCAGATAGCATTCACACTTCATAGATTCTTTCTTTTATCATTTACCTACTCGAGGACGAGTAGGAATTAAGCTTGGGGATGCTGATACGTCTCCAACGTATCTATAATTTATGAAGCATTCATGCTATTTTATTATCTGTTTTGAATGATTACGGGCTTTATTATACACTTTTATATTATTTTTGGGACTAACCTATTAACCGGAGGCCCAACCCATATTGCTGTTTTCTTGCCTATTTCAGTGTTTTGAAGAAATGGAATATCAAACGGAGTCCAAACGGAATGAAACCTTCGGAAAAGTTAATTTTGGAACAGAAGTAATCCCGGGAACTTGGAGTGCAAGCCAGGGAAGCGTCGAGGAGGCCATGAGATAGGGGGGCGCGCCCACCCCCCAGGGCGCGGGCTCCACCCTCATGGGCCCCTCGAGGCTCCCCCGACCGACTTGTTTCGCCTATATAAGTCCACATACCCTAAAACCTTCGGGGAACACAATAGATCTGGAGTTTCGCTGCCGCAAGCCTCTGTAGCCACCAAAAACCTCTCGGGAGTTCGTTGTGCCACCCTGCCAGAGGGGGGGATCCCTCACCGGTGGCCATCTTCATCATCCCAGCGCTCTCCATGACGAGGAGGGAGTAGTTCACCCTCGGGGCTGAGGGTATGTACCAATAGCTATGTGTTTGATCTCTCTCTCTCTCTCTCTCTCTCTCTCTCTCTCGTGTTCTCTCTATGGCACGATCTTGATGTATCGCGAGCTTTGCTATTATAGTTGGATCTTATGATGTTTCTCCCCCTCTACTCTCTTGTGATGAATTGAGTTTTCCTTTTGAAGTTATCTTGTAGGATTGAGTCTTTAAGGATTTGAGAACACTTGATGTATGTCTTGCCGTGCTTATATGTGGTGACAATGGGATATCACGTGATCCACTTGATGTATGTTTCGGTGATCAACTTGCGGGTTCCACCCATGAACCTATGCATAGGGGTTGGCATACGTTTTTGTCTTGACTTTCCGGTAGAAACTTTGGGGCAGTCTTTGAAGTTCTTTGTGTTGGTTGAATAGATGAATCTGAGATTGTGTGATGCATATCGTATAATCATGCCCACGGATACTTGAGGTGACAATGGAGTATCTAGGTGACATTAGGCTTTTGGTTGATTTGTGTCTTAAGGTGTTATTCTAGTATGAACTCTTGAATAGATAGAACAGAAAGGATAACTTTGAGGTGGTTTCGTACCCTACCATAATATCTTCGTTTGTTCTCCGCTATTAGTGGGTTTGGAGTGACTCTTTGTTGCATGTTGAGGGATAGTTATATGATCCAATTATGTTATTATTGTTGAGAGAACTTGCACTAGTGAAAGTATGAACCCTATGCCTTGTTTCCTACCATTGCAATACCGTTTACACTCACTTTTATCATTAGTCACCTTGCTGTTTTTATATTTTCAGATTACAAAAACCTATATCTACCATCCATATTGCACTTGTATCACCATCTCTTCGCCGAACTAGTGCACCTATACAATTTACGATTGTATTGGGTGTGTTGGGGACACAAGAGACTCTTTGTTATTTGGTTGCAGGGTTGTTTGAGAGAGACCATCTTCATCCTACGCCTCCCACGAATTGATAAACCTTAGGTCATCCACTTGAGGGAAATTTGCTACTGTCCTACAAACCTCTGCACTGGGAGGCCCAACAACGTCTACAAGAAGAAGGTTGTGTAGTAGACATCATAGTGGTAGATGAGGACGTCATGTCGCACGCACAACTGGGCGACGACAACCTTCTGATCGTGCCCGGCGTGACCGATGGTGTACTTGAGGTTGAAGCCGACCACTTGGTACTTGTCATCACCATGAACTGCTCCATAGTATGGATGGAGCTCTCCATCGACACAGGATCGTTCGTGTACACCACCGAGAGGGCCTTCCCCCTCACATGGGTGTCCACTACGTGATGCATGCTGAACTACCCGCTGTTGTCGTCGTCGGCCGCTGGGAGCGCCATTGGAGCCACGGGATCACCATTGGAACTGCTGGATGTCCTCTCTGTATGTGTCCTCGTGGAGGTGCTTATTGTGTCGTGTGATGCAGGAGATGAAGGTAAATGGCCGCATGAATAAATGGGGGCCGGGCGGCCTGGATTCTCGGTGTGTCCGCATGGCAGTTTTTGCATCAGGTAACTACATTGTGGAGCCGCGCCTGGCGCAACCGCATGCACACGAACGTGCATGATCGTGCGCCAGCCCCAAACACTGGCAGTGCACATGGAGGGATGAGGGCAGAGCACCCTGAGGGACGCGAGAGGGAAAAGCACGCACGGCGGGACGTGAGCAGAGCACGTCGCGGCCGCCTCAACCGCAAGCAACCACATGCATAGAGCAGAACACGCAGGAAATGGTCGCCTACAAGTCGGCCGACACTTGCGTCGCTGCATAGAGAGTGGTTGTGTGCTACTACCACCGTCCTAGTCTGTAGTCCCCTTTATATCATGTGCCATACTTTGCCATCAAATTTAACCAACAAAATGTTAATGCATGTTATAAAAATTATATAATTGGAAACTATGTTCAAATACGAATCCAACTATATAATCTTTAGCGATATGCATTCGTATTTTATTAGTTAAATACTACTTATAAACCAGGACAGGTGTATAGTAGGTAATTCAATGGCAAACATTTTTTTCTTAACAGTATGTGTACGTGGCCTTTCGTCCTCCTCTCGCACGTCTTGTCACCCCGCTGCTGTAGAAGGCTTACAGCGCAAGCTTGCGCAGCGCGCGGGAGCGTTCTTTTGGCCAAATAGTGGCACCAATGAATCGTCAATGAGCCTGTTCCCGCGCAACCTCGCAGGTTCCCGCGCAAGCTTCCCACCCGACTGGGTGTAATCCCCCAAATCCCAATGCTTACTGGCCTGGTATAAAAACCCTCACGGCCGACGAGTCCTACGTTGCATTTTCCCCTCCCTCCCTGTAGCTTATCTCGTATGCTTCTCCCACAATCGGTAATTGCAACGGTCCGTAGTGGTCGCTCAGCCACTCCACCGTCATTAGACGATAGCTCCAGTTGGGAGGCTACACCGCGGCGGCGGCGGTGTAGTCCCCGACATAGTGTAGTGCGCCTGGCGTCCCTGTTGGGTTTACGCGGAACACCCACCACACACTCTGCTGCCGGTGCCCGTCGACAGCTGTTGCCGGCCGCCGTTGCCGCCACACCATCGTCGAAAGTCAGGGCCATCGCCCGCTTCACCGCCACGGCTCGAAGGCAGGAGATGGCCGTCGTGGCCGCCACCCCACTGCCGGCAACCGTGGCCATCACCCGCTGTGCCACCGCGGCCTGAAGGCGGTGGTGCTCGTGGCCGCCACCCCATCGTCGGCCGCCCTGGCCGCCAGCCCACCGTCGACCGCCGGGGTCATCACCCGCTCCGCCAGCACTGCCCGAAGGTGGCAGGCGGAGGTGGATGCAGGCACGTGCGTCAGCGACCTTGCATGCTAGACCGAGTTCCTGCGGGAGGAGGAGCGCCTCGTCGAGCATGCAAAGAGCCTTATCGCCGCCATGGCCGTGGCACACGCCGCCTCAGAGGCGAGGAATCAGGAGATCTACGAGGAGAACCGCCGCTTTGAGAGGGGTCGTCTGGAGCGGCAGAGGGCGTTCAAGGTGAGCATCACTGAAGGTGCATCAGCCAGCTCGTCGGTAGGATCCTCCTCCTCTGCCTCTTACCGAGCACGCTCGGCAGAGGAGAGGCTGCCATAAGTAGTACAAAGCCCCTCCGTAGTAGTAGTATTTAGGGGCTATTTTGTTCAGTTCATCTGACTATAGATGTGGTGGAACTGTACAACATACTTAAAATTAGCTAGTATATAAAGTAGAACTAGCTATTTCAGTATGTGGTTGGCAACAATTGGGGAAAAGTTTGGTCGGTTCAGCTACCGAGTTGAACTGTTTGTATAAATTAAGCATGACTGCTTAATCTATGAATGAAATCTATGCTTAATTACTTAATTTTAGTTGCAAAATTAGATAGTGCTAGTGATTTTTAGCTACATATTTTGACAAATCGCAGTGTTATAAGGTTGACAAATGGCAATGTTACTAGATCAACAAATGTCAATCTTTCAAGTTTGACAAATGGAAACATACCCAATATGACAGATGTAAATCTTACCAAATTGTTTGTAAGTGGTTGCACACGGGTCATCCAAAACAAACGTTTGCGTTGAACAGATGCACAAATCCTGCTCTCGCTTTGCATATGGGTGTTCTATCTAAAACGTTTGCGATCAACAGCTGCACAAATCCTGCTCGGCACATTTTCCCTTGGCTTCCTGGGGAAGTTGTCGGTTTGCATACGGGTGTTCTAACTAAAGCATTTGCGATCGAGATACAATATTAAACCAAAGAAAAATACTATTTCCGGCAGTGGTGGAGGCGGCGTACTGCGCCATCCTTGTCGTTGTCGTCCTCCGAGACGCTATTGTTAAAGGCTTCAAGGCAGCTCAGAATGTTCTTCACTTGTAAATCAAACATCATGTCGTCGCGCGATCGACGGGCGGGGTGCGGGAGGACGGCAGCTGGCGGCGCTGAGAGGTAGCGGTCGACGGCGGCATCCCATGCCGCTAGGGGGGGTGTGTGCATAGGCACAGGCGCGGTGGCCACCAAACGCACGGGGACCGGCGCCGCGGTGGGTGGAGGGGCACGCACGGGCACGAGCGCTGGCGCTAGCATGTACACGAGCTCGAGTGGGTCCGCGGAGACCTCGGTGACTCCAGCGGCTTCTAGCTCTGCGATAGTGCTCGGCGACCAGCCCGTCAATGCTACGGGGATGGTCGCTGGCGCGGGCGCGGGGATGGGAGCTGGGACGGGAGCGGGGGCAGTAACAGCCGCGGCCAGCTCATTCTGGGCCATGTCCATGAGGCCCCACTCCTCCTTATTTTCTATCTCCTCGGGCCCGGAGTCGACTTCACCAAACTTGAAGACTAGTGGCAGATGATCCTTCTACGCCATGGCGTTGGTGGAGGTCTGCGGGACGGAGGGCAATGGGAGGCGAACAGTAGGGCTGCCCGTATGAAGCAGCGGCCCAGGCGCCATTAATGGAGAGGAAGGCGGGCGGCCATGGAAGTCAAAGGGCTCGATTCCCAGTGAGCCTGCACAGCATACAACTTGCACACTTCCCGGTGAGCCTACGCATTGGAGGACAGCTTGCATGCCTCTCAGTCAGCCTGCACACAGGACTGCGCTCGCACACCTCCCGTTCGGTCAAGCAGCTGTCTGCACGACACCTCCTATAGCCATTAGAATGAAGACATGTGGCATCACGTGAATAGTTAACACAACGCACACGATTTGAATTATACAAACGTTTGCAAGGTTAGAGTGGCAGCTATTTGTTTGAAAATGCCTTTGTTAGCTGTTATTCGAGTGCTTCTTCTCTCAAAATGGACATGAAAAATACCATAGCATGTCGGGTGCCATTCCACAATAGCATGCCAAGTTTCATGAATTTCAGACGAGTTTTAGATTTACTAGAATTTAAAAATAAAGTATCTTAACATTTTGCCGGTAATCAACAGTGCCTTAGTGTTTGAAATTCATTCCCATTTCTTGCATGGGACCTAAGCATGCACCCAAGGACAAAGATTTGATTTTTTAACCAATTTATATGCACTGGAGCATGTGCATGTAGTTCAAATTTGAATTATGCACATAAAATGCCTAGAAAACCCAGTTAATGTATAAAAATGTCCAAAAACCCTGAAAAAATGCAAAATTTAACACACACTCCTGTTGTTCTATGTTGACACTAGAAATTTTTTGAAAGCAATAAGGGGCAGCGGATATCATTTCGTCCCTGAAGGTGGGACATTCCTACCGAAACCATCAGGCTTGTTGTGAGAAGCTCTGGTTTGTGAGAAGCTTATACCCAAACCTGCCCCAAATGGGACAAAAAAATTACCACGACATGTCGATGCCGCTCCATGATAGCATGCCAAGTTTCATGAATTTCAGACGAGTTTTGGATTTACTAGAATTTAAAAACCAGGAATCTCAGTGTTTGCGGCCGAGTGACGGTGGCATGGTGTTTGACATTCATTCCCATTTCTTGCATGGGACCTAAGAATGCAACAAAGGACAAAGATTTGATTTTTCAACCAATTTATATGCATTAGAGCATGTGCATGTAGTTCAAATTTGAATTATGCACATAAATGCATCGAAAACTCAATTAATGCATAAAAATGTCCAAACGAACCCCGAAAAATCCCAAAAATTGACACAACACTCATATTGTTCTATGTTGACACTAGAAATTTTTTGAAAGCAATAAGAGGCAGCGGATATCGTTTCATCCCCAAAGGTGGGACGTTCCCTACTGAAACCATCAGGCTTGTTGTGAGCACCTTTGCTTTGTGAGAAGCATATCCCCAAACCTGCCCCAAATGGGACAATATGTTTACCACGGCATGTTGATGTCCCTTGATGATAGCAGGCCAAGTTTCATGAATTTCAGACGAGTTTTGAATTTACTAGAATTTAAAAACTAGGAATCTCAATGCTTGTGGCCGAGTGACGGTGGTAGGGTGTTTGACATTCATTCCAATTTCTTGCATGGGACCTAAGCATGCAACCAAGGACACATATTTGAATTTTCAACCAATTTATTTGCATTAGAGCATGTGCATGTAGTTCAAATTTGAATTGTTCTCATAAATGCATTGACAACGCAATTGATGCATAAAAATGTCCAAACGATCCCCAAAAAACCCCAAAAATTGACACGAAACTCCTATTGTTCTATGTTAACACTAGAAATTTTTTGAAAGCAATAAGAGGCAGCAGATATTGTTTCATCCCGAAAGGTGGGATGTACCCTACCGAAAACATCAAGCTTGTTCTGAGAGCCTTTGGTTTGTGAGAAGCATATCCCCAAACCTGCACCAAATGGGACAATATTTTTACCATGGCACCATGATAGCATGCCAAGTTTCATGAATTTCAAACGAGTTTTGGATTTACCAGAATTTAAAAATCAGGAATCTCAATGTTTGCGGCTGAGTGACGGTGGCAGGGTGTTTGACATTCATTCCCATTTCTTGCATGGGACCTAAGCATGCAACCAAGGACACGGATTTGAATTTTGAACCAATTTATATGCATTAGAGCATGTGCATGTAGTTCAAATTCGAACTGTGCTCATAAATGCATTGAAAACGCAATTAATGCATGAAAATGTCAAAACGAACCCCAAAAATTCCAAAAATTGACACAACACTCGTGTTGTTCTATGTTGACATGAGAAACATTTTGAAAGTAAGAAGAGGCAACAAATATCGTTTTCTCCCCCAAGGTGGCACGTACCCTACTGAAACCATCAGGCTTGTTCTGAGAGAAGCTCTGGTTTGCGAGAAGCTTATACCCCACACCTGCCCCAAATGGGACAATAATTTTACCACGGCATGTTGCTGCCGTTGCATGATATCTTATCAAGTTTCATGAATTTCAAATGAGTTCTTGATTGTTAAAAGCATGTATCTCAATGTTAGCGGCTGAGCGACAATGTCAAGGTGTTTGACATTCATTCTCATTTCTTGCATGTGACCTAAGCTTGCAACCAAGGACAAACATTTGATTTTGCAACCCATTTTTATGGACTGGAGGATGTGGTTTAATTTTGAATTATGCACCTGAAATGCCTAGAAAACCAAGTTACTATATAAAAATGTCCAAAGGAACCCTGAACAATTCCAATTTTTTTACGACACACATTTGCATGTTCACTGCAGATAAAAGGTCTAGCAATTCAAACACCATCCATTGCCGCTATGACCCCATTCTGTAATTCAAATCAAAATTAAAAATCAAGTTGATCCCACACAGTTTATTATCACCAACCATGTGAGATGCTGTACAAAAATATCCGGGAGCACCATCGGCTTACGCGAGAAGGCGCGTCGGCTACAGTCCACAGCCGGCGTGTCAAGCACACTAGCTCGCTCCCCAACTATCATTTCACTATTCAATCGTCACCGGTGAAAGATGGGGACGTGTGTTAAGTCTCCAATGTATCTACTTTTCCAAACACTTTTGCCCTTGTTTTGGACTCTAACTTGCATGATTTGAATGAAACTAACCCGGACTAACGCTGTTTTTAGCAGAACTGCCATGGTGTTGTTTATTGTGCAGAAAACAAAAGTTCTCGGAATGACCTGAAAATCCACGGAGATAACTTTTGGAAAATATAAAAAATACTGGTGAAAGAACCAAGGCCAGGGGCCCACACCCTGTCCACGAGGGTGGGGGGCGCGCCCCTTGTCTCGTGGGCCCCATGATTCTCCACCGACCTCAACTCCAACTCCATATATTCCGTTTCACGGAGAAAAAAATTAGAGAGAAAGTTTCATCGCATTTTACGATACGGAGCCGCCGCCAAGCCCTAATCTCTCTCGGGAGGGCTGATCTGGAGTCTGTTCGGGGCTCCGGAGAGGGGAATTCATCGCCGTCGTCATCATCAACCGTCTTCCATCACCAATTTCATGATGCTCACCGCCGTGCGTGAGTAATTCCATCATAGGCTTGCTGGACGGTGATGGGTTGGATGAGATTTACCATGTAATCAAGTTAGTTTTGTTAGGGTTTGATCCCTAGTATCCACTATGTTCTGAGATTGATGTTGCTATGACTTTGCTATGCTTAATGCTTGTCATTAGGGCCCGAGTGCCATGATTTCAGATCTGAACCTATTTTGTTTTCATGAATATATGTGAGTTCTTGATCCTATCTTGCAAGTCTATAGTCACCTATTATGTGTTATGATCCGACAACCCCGAAGTGACAATAATCGGGATAGCTCTCAGTGATGATCGTAGTTTGAGGAGTTCATGTATTCACTATGTGCTTATACTTTGTTCCGGTTCTCTTTTAAAAGGAGGTCTTAATATCCCTTAGTTTCCACTAGGACCCCGCTGCCACGGGAGGGTAGGCACTACAAAAAAAGACACATCCGTGACATTTTGGGCCGAATGAAATTTTTTCTATCATACATATGACACTTCTATGACGATAATTGTGACAAAACCCGGTATCATCATAGATGTGGTGGGCTCCTACTTCTATGACAAAAAATCATGACAGAAAATGGGCTTTTCGTCCTGGGCGGGCCAGAGACGCAGCCGCATGACATTCTTTGGGCCGTCCATGACGGAAAAAACCGTGGTAGAAGCGAGGGGAGGAAAATTTCGGGGAGTTGCCAGTTACGGTGGGAGAGCGATGCGCGTTTCTCTCGTACAGGTTCGCGCGTGTGTGCGAGGCGTTGGCTCTAACTGAACCCGAGCGAGGCGTTGGGCTCTAACTGAACCCGAGCGATTGCACTGCAGGCTACGCATTACTGAACCCGAGCGATCGATCGATGGCTATTAACTGAACCCGATGGAGTGATTCCTTCGCTACTGCTGCTAACTGAAGCCGATCGATGCTGCCTCTAGGATGAATAGTGAGGGTTGTGGGGGGGGGGGGTTGGATGAACAGTGAGCGGTGGCGTTGCCTC
Source organism: Triticum aestivum (assembly GCF_018294505.1). Lineage (NCBI taxonomy): Eukaryota > Viridiplantae > Streptophyta > Magnoliopsida > Poales > Poaceae > Triticum > Triticum aestivum. The sequence continues at coordinate 133,309,649 of NC_057807.1, read as the reverse complement.
TGGATTAACAGGAACCCGTGGTGTGGAGGGCTGGATGAACAGTACACGGTGGAGGGGTGGCCGTGGAGGGGTGGTTGAACAGGACCCCGTGGTGTGGAGGGCTGGATGAACAATAGACGGTGGAGGGGTGCCCGTGGAGGGGTGGTTGAACAGTAGCCGGTGGAGTAGCGCGCGGTGGAGGCTGGATGAACAGGAGCCCGTGGAGGCTGGAGGAGGTCGACGGTAGCCCGTGGAGGCTGGAGGAGGTCGACGGTGGAGATGAACAGTATCCCGTGGAGTCCCGTTTTGCGGTACGCCACACCCCTCCTGATGAACAAGACCCCCGTTTTGACCGTAGCGCTCCAACACAAGTCCGTTTCGTCCGTTTTGCGGTACGCCACACCCCTCCCGATCAACAGGACCCCCGTTTCAACCGTAGCGCTCCAACACAAGTCCGTTTCGTCCGTTTTGCGGTACGCCACACCCCTCCCGATCAACAGGACCCCCGTTTTGACCGTAGGAGGTCCGTTTCCTCTGTTTTGCGATACGCCAGACCCCTCCTGATGAACAGGATCCCGTTTCGAACGTGACCGGTCGAACACAAGGCCGTTCCATCGCTTGTTCCGTCCAAGCCCTCCCGATGAACACGACCACGCATTCCGTTCCGACCCAGCCGGTTGGCTCCCACGCATTCCGTTGCCTCCCGATGAACACGACGCATTCCGTTGCCTCCCCATGAACACGACGACGATGCTGTTTCTCCGTTCCGACCCAGCCATGTACGTATGCGCGAGTAGGCATTCGAGACCCTGCCCGTATGTACATACGTGGCCGTATTTTCTTTCTTGCACCCTCGCTGTTGTACGTACGTATACATGCTACGTGTGCGCCTCTACTACGACACGTGCGTGCCTCTACATCTACGACACGTGCGTGCCTCTACATCGACCAGTATGTACGTACACGTTCGCGACCAGAATGACAACGCTACGTACGCTTCGACCAGGTGGGTCTCGACTATCAGGCACTTCCTTGCGGTCGAAGATGTAGCTGGTGGGTCCCAGCAGTCAGGGGGGCGAATCGTTTTGTTTTTTTGCCCGGACGGACTTCCTTGCGTGCGAAGGTGTAGCTGGTGGGTCCCAGCAGTCAGGGGGGAAACTTTTTTTCACGAAATATGGTGGCCCGTCCGGTGGGTCCCGCTGTCAGGTGGATGAATAATTATTTTGTGCGTAATAAGGAGGCACTTCCTTGCTGCAGCAGTGGACCCAGCTGTCAGCCTCTCCACGTACAGTCCACGTCCGATGGAAGCCATTCCTTGACCATGTTGACCACGCCGTGCCGAGAGCACCATGGCGGTGGACGACAGCGAGGCCTAGGAAGGGGACGACGCAGAGCTGGGGAAGACGTGGCAGTGGATGCCCACGCGTAGAGGAGTATGAGGGTTCACTCGTTCGCTGCGGTGTGAGGCTGCCGTCGCCGTAGGGCCTGGCTAGCGGTGGGAGTAGTAGGGAGCGATGAGGCCTCAACGGCAGCACAACCGACCCCTGGAGGCAGGAGCAGGCGGTCTCCCCGGCGCTGGTTTGGGCGGCTGGTGCAAGAAGAGCAGCGATTGAAGAAGCAGCAGGACCGTTCGATTCAAATCCAACGGTTCTGCTGCTAGAATCGTTTGTTGACTAAGTTGACAAGCCCTGCATACGCGTCAACGTAGTAGGCCCATAGGTCAGCCTCCCAACCGGTGCACCCCAGATGTCAGTGGGAGGAATCATTTTTTTTGCGTAATAAGGAGGCAGTTGATTGCGTGCGGCCAGGCCAGCAGAGGGAGTAGGGTGGGCCGGGGAAGCCTGTGCGGCATCACAGCGGGCCACAAGAGGAGGGAGCAGGCAGTCCCGCCGGCGCTAGTTTAGGTGGCTAGAGCAGGAAGATCAGAGATTGAAGAAGCACGACGGCTAGAATCGTGTGTTCACTGACAAAGCCTTGCGTAAACAAGTCAGCCTTGAAATCTGTGGCGTGTACAGCCCATTTGCTATTATTTTTAAATATTTGACTCATTTTCTAATTCATATGGAATTTATTGCAGCCCGTTTTCCATTTTTAGAATTGCCAGCCATTTTCTGGTTAGTACTAGGGTCAAAAAATTAACTAAATATGTGGGAAATTTTTGCTAGGGAACGAAATATTCTTAATACAAAAATTAATAGCCATACTAAAACAAATTTAAAAATAAGTTAGTACTATGTCATGTTAAATCCAATGAAATACGTATAAGATATCAGTGAAGCACAAAATTCAAAAAAAAACTAATATCCCATTTGCTCGTCTTGAAAGCTTTGCACCCCAGTAATTCGGAGAAAACAAATAGGCCTAGCTTCGGTATTCTTCAAAAAGAAATATTGGGCTACCTATTTTCCCAAAGAACTGGTGCATGAGCATTTAGCTTTATTTATTTATTTACTTATTTATGTTTAGGGGACCATGAGCATGTACCTGGGCCGGATTCATGTGAGAGCGTCCCTTCGAGTTAATTATGGGCTTCTCTATTGGGCCTTCATTAGTGGGCTGCATGTTATCAACAAGTGGAAAATGTGTTCCATACAAAAAATAGTATGAGCTACGTACGGTACGGGGCACTAAAGGATCGAACCGTGCAACGACTTGCAAAACATTGTGTTTGTCATTCTAACAACACATTTATATTCAACCAACAGACGAAATATACTACTGATTGTACATTGAAAACAGTAGCAGCAGCAACCAGGGCTGGGGGTGCAACAGAAGCAGTAAGCAGGCCAGAAGAGTGAAGACGCAGCTCTCTCTTCCAAACCAAACATCAGCCATCATTACAAAAGGGCTACCAAAAAAGAACAAGTTTATGCATCAAACTAAATAAAGATCCTACTACACCAACTGTACGCATCTAACTAACTGGCTCAGTTAGACGTTACTATTTATTAAGCTGTGGAGAGTGGCTGACGGCTTGAACCATATGGGTGCTTGACGGGGGAAACTCCAGCCAGCAGGTCAAAATCTGATACTTGCGACCCTCTCTCCTACTTTGGGCTGCAGAGCGTGGCGGCACATATCAGGGTATGGTGCATGCAGAGACGCATGGTACGCTGTGTACACATAGTTTTGCCTGATGAACGAAACCGCGCTGCCATCATGATCCTTGCTGTCGGTTATCTCCTGTTTAATCGGATAATTCAGTCCGACAAATAGAGAGTGTGTGCCAAGGCTACTTACCAGCCTCCAGTCAAAAATTCCGGAAGGCCCAGAGAAGGTGGGATCTTGCTCAAAGACCTTGCAGTGACTGTGATTGTATTCCGTGAAACAACACGTCCGGTACGTGCGAACGACCATCAATCTTTCGCCATCGTCTGATCGAGCCAGGAACCACCTGCAACTGCCATGCCACTTTTCTTTGAAAGGTTGTGGGATTAGGAAGGGTAGGGACACCAGGCGGCCTACAACATCATATCAAGTTGGAGTCAAATAAAAAAGGGCTCTTGATTTAGTCAATCTTAAGAACAGCATGTTATGAGCATGAATATTTTTTCAGTAAATGTTGACAGTAATATAAGCAAGCCATCATGATATCATAGGAAAGTAACATACTGCTGTAACAGCCGTTTGTAGCGATGACTGGAGTAGGCCAGCAATACGTCCAGCCATAGAAGGAGTCGACAATGTAAATGAAGCCCTTGTGTTCAATGGCATCAGAGAACCATGGAGGATGTATGATCCTGCAATGGACGTGCAGATTTATCCACTTACCGTAGTGACCTGTCAGATAGGCGAGACCGCGGTTGAAGAACGCAATTAGCCTGAAATCTTTATAATTTCCATATCTTCTGTGCACTTGGCAGATTACAACCTTGAGCAAATCAAACTTGGTATCATGTTGGCTACTATAAGATTCCGAGTATTCTGGGCCGCGGTGCCAAAGCAGTGCAGTGTTAATCGAAGGAAGGGGGATCAATCGCTAGGTGTAGACCACCACGAGAATCCAGCTGCCGCGACCGTCGACGAGCACCATCCAAGACGTGTTCATGCCGACCCAGTACATACCGTTAATGTAGCTGAGGCTGACGGGGATCGGATCGCAGTGAAGGGGGTTGATGCTCGCCACCCTACGATCATTATGCTACGTGACACGCTAATTCTGAAGATCAAGCGGCATCAGCAAGCAAGGTGTTGTCTTAAAAAGCTCCGGCCTGAGGGCTTTGAGTAAACGGTACAGCCTCGACGAGCACGTGGTGAGAGGCATGGTACTGAGATTGTCCACACGCGAAACAATGAACTTGGTTACCTCTGTGGGGAGTGAATTCCGGCCACTCTTTCGGTGGACGCTGCTCGGTTCTTCCATTGTTAGTGCTTGGGTTTCGGACGAGGGGGGGAGGCGCCTTGGCGGGGATGGAAGCTCGGACGAGATTATGTGCGGACAAAGATGGAGAAGCGAATATGTGCTGCGAGAAGTGGACAGGTGATGATGACTACAGCACGCCGCTTGACTTACGAGACACATACCAGCAGCGTAGGGTCATATCGATGCCAGACAACTTGCTTGAGTGATCACAGTACTGGTACTCCCTATAGTACCTACTACAGTACTATGCCCTAGCTTGCTAGAGTAGAGTAGTAGAGTAGGACTCTGCTCTACTGCTAGCACCGGAGGAGTAGTATATTCTAATCTAAAATAGTTACAAACTTTGATGCCCGATCGTGGAACGACTATGAACCATGCTCAAAGACCGTGTCTACGTGGTGTTTGGACTTATATGCAAAAAAATAGCAAGATGCCCGTGCATTGCACGGCACACCATCATCACCAACTCGGTTTTTTCTCTACTCCTACTCCTATAAAAGACTCAGTTGGTGATGATGGAGGCGAGGAGGCATGTTCAGCCGGGCGTGCAGCGGATGGCGCAGCATTATTCGATTTGTTATAAAAAAAGTACTTGTAGAGATATAAACATAGGGAGGAGCACGAGGTAAGGCCTTATCTGTAAATGTGGAGAGAGGTGCGGGTATCTTTTATAAAATTGTCATAGTTGGCTTTATATCCGTCAGATATAGATCGGACGGTCTATATTACAAGATGGCAGGCAAACCATCATCACCAACTCGGTTTTCTATAAGAGTAGATATATATAGATGTAGATAGATAGAGACTAGGGAGTACTAGTAAGGACACCATCTACCACTTCGTGTGCTACTCCTGCGCTCCATTCGGCGGCCGCAACGTCCCCTACAGCCACTCCCTCCTACGCTCCATTCGGTGGGCACTGTTGAAATCTGGGGAGCGCACTCTCGCGACTGCTGGCAGCCACGACTTCACCAACGACGACTTCTTCCCCAACCTCGGCAACCTCTTCCTCAATGACATGGGCGACAACTTCAACACCAACGGTGCTGCTCCCGTTGCACCATATGTGTTTCTGTCCTTCCTATTCGAAATCGTGGTAGAATTCATGTTTCTACTCTGTATCCTACTACTATGCTAGTCCACATGATTAGTTTCATCTCTGTTATAGCCGTCATGATTTATTTTGTGCTTATTTGGATTAAATCTCGTAGTAACTTTCTCACATATTCAACTCGCGCAATGTCCCCTACAGCCACTCCCGTTTCATGGACGGCCTGGTCGATGCCACCAAGGAGCCCTTCGTCCACTGCTATGAGTGCCCGATGCCGTTTTGTGGCTCGCCGGCGGACATGGTGCATCACCTCACGGATGCATGCAGCGGTCACTGTTGGCCCTTGGCGGAGAACATCAAGTACGACACGTGCTACCGGTTAACCATGCCAGAGTCGCTGGAGGATCACCGCCTCCTGCTAGTCTCAAAGGAGGACAACAGCGTCTTCCTCTTGATCGTGGGCACCGGCGAGGCCCGCGCGGGCCGCCGCCCCGTCTTTGTAGCGTGCGTCAGGGGCGTCGCCGCTGACACTGACACGAGGCAGATGTACGGGTGCAAGGTCAATGTTACTACCCGTCCGGGTCACGTGGGCGGCGAAACCGGCCTCATTGGATAGACTTGGAATCTGAGGAGCTGGGACTATCCCGCCAATGTGGACTTGGAAAATCCACGGCATCCATTCTATCCTTTACCCGCCGAGTCGGTGCACGGGGACTCCAAGGAGGTTCACCTAGACATACGCATTATCAAGTGCACTTAGAAAACATATAGTGTGTGTGTGGGCGCTTATGGCCCGTGTCTTTGCCGCTTTTGATTCTGTAAGCTTGTCGTTAAACTTGAGTGGCTTTCGCCGCAGTCCTTCCTTTGAACCGGGGAGGAGCATCCCTGTTCTTCTAAAAAAATACGCATTATCAAGTTAAATGTTGATCATTAGTCTTCACTCAATGTAATCCGCTGTCTAAGCATGTGGAGACTTCCATACAGGATCTTGCTCTATTGGAGTATCGCGCATGAATAAAAGTGTATCCGTTTATGGTTTAGCCTAGGATCTTCCATGTATGAATTTTTACTACAGTACTGGTGAAAGACTTACGATGAACCATTTCTTACATCTCCTCTACCCCCTTGCAAGTCATCCTGATTTAATCCCTCTGTCTAGGTGTATAAGGGCATGGTTAATATTACTTAATAGTATAGCCAACTGTTGACTATAAGAAAGTGCCATGTCATCTGTAGCCAACATGTATAACAATCAATACTAAAAACAAATTCTTAAAGATCATTTCTTGCAAAGCACAATAAGTGTTATTTCTTCACAAGTTTTGGATGCAGGTTGAACAGTTGAACGCTTTTGTTTGCAAAAGATACCTTTTTATCTATTTCACCCGGATGTTTGTGAGCTCTAGAGATGAGATAATATCCGAAGAAACCTATCGATACCCGTTACACATGAGATGACCCCCACATCCTTTGTCAAAATAAACAACTCCCCGATCAATGCATTTCACTCTTCGGTGCAACGCACGGGCACCTTACTACTATAGATTAGTACGACCAAAAATTGAACTAACATTATATATAGTACGATAAATACTGATGCATGTCACCTAAAATTATATCATTCAAAACTATGTTCAAATACGAATCCAACGATATAGTTTTTGTTGACATGCACTAACATTTTGTCAGTTAAATCTTCAGTCAAATTCAATGGGGGACTAATAAACCACGACCGATGTAGTACAAGTGTAGAGGGCGGCGCTGCACGGGAGTCTCACCTCTCACCCCGCTCGTGGCGCGGCAGTAAAGCCGTCATATCACAAAACCCAACCACTCCCAGTAATAAATGGCCTGGTAAAATAAACGGACAAGCAACCATCACATCCCTCCGTCTTTTTTGCATTTCATCTCTCTGCATTTACTTTCTCCGGTTCATCTCCCACGCTCGATCCCTAGCTACTACTCCTAGGGCCAGTTCTTTTGGCGGCTTCCCCAGCTTTTCCCACAAGACTAGTCACAGTGGAGAGTAACAATAAGGCGCCTCACTCATTTATTTGGGCTTCTAAACTACTACTCCGTCCTGGTTTATTCCTCACCATTGTAATTTGTGCTAAATTTTGACCAAAGATTTAACTGATAAAATGTTACTCAAAACACTTAGGCGCGGTGCATCTAGGTGTGTAAGTCATCTTACGAAAACCAAATAATCCGAAAACACTTAGGCGCGGTGCATTAACTTCTACCTCGTTTCTTGTTTCTTGACATATCAACCAATAAGAGATAAAGAGTGTGCATGCTTTTAATGACTTGAGATATCAAACACGACATGCAGTGGTTAGTTCATTGCATGCAATACTATTAATTAGCAAATAAACATTAACGTTTCTCGTTTTCTCCTCCTCCTTGGTCACGGTGCACAGAGAAATAACCACAGAGAAGGAAGCTAAAAGTAAACAATCAAACGAGCATTTTTGCATTTGTTTTGCATTGAATCGTTTCACAAGCTTGACTAGTGTTGTTTTTCCACTTTTACAAAAACCGCATCGTAATGTTCAAACGTGCATTTGCACGTACATAAGTAATAGTAGTACTCCCTCCGTCTAGGTGTACAAGTCTTCCCTCCTTCTTGGTCACCGTGCACAACCAAAGATGACTTATTGACCTGGACGGAGGGAGTAGCACAGTCTGCAAGCATATATCGAGAGAGACGTGTAGTCCGATAGTATATAGTAAAGTTTGTGCTATATGCACGTACTTGCAAAATGCGTAATAATACACAACGTTTCCAAACTTTCCCTTTTACATACTTAATTAAGGACGCTAAAAATTCCTGAACGTTCGGGATTTATCATTTGCGTCCCAAAACTAATGAGATCGCCTTACGAAACAAAAATTATACTCCTCCTAAAAGCCACGGCGCTCGCAGGAGCGCTTGCGGCGCGCCACGAGTGCCCTGGTGCGCGGCCGTTTCCCAGCGCACCGACACAACGCCTCTTCCTCAGCCTCGCAACTCGCGAGGTGATGATTGGCGGCTTGCCGGCGGGCGAGCGCGATCTCACCGGTGTGGTGATCCGGCGCCAACAGGTACTCCTCCTGGCTGGAAGCGTGCACCCGGTCCACGTACCGCCAAGCGTAGATGAGGCGCTTGGGCCCGACTGCACTCAGGGCGTCGGCACGGGCGTCCTCCGCCACCCTCACGGCCCTCGCACGAGCCTTCTGCCAAAGAACCAATTGCTTGACTCTCTCGGATGCGACATAGATCTCCCAGAAAGCTTGTTGCGCGGTGCGCTTCTCTTCCTCGGCCTTCTTCTCCACCTCTATTTTGGCGCGCTCTGCTGGAGGCAAAGCCTCCCACAAGGCGACATCCATTTCTTTCCAAAGCTCCTCAAGGCTGGGGGGCTCGGCGGGCGGCGCGGCGTTCTCCTCGCAGCGGCGAGCCGACGCGTCCTCCGACACGCATGCCGGCAAGATTGAGAACGCCGACGCGTCCACCTCGACGTGTCACGGCAAGGAGCGAAACGCCAGCGCGTCCTCCTCGACTAGTGGTGGCGATGAACGGAATGGCGACGCATCGCATCGTGGCGAGTAGTGGAACACCGCCGCGTCCTCCTCGAGTAGTGGCGGCGAGGAACGGAATGGCGACGCGTCACGTAGCGGCGAGGAGCGGAACACCGACGCGTCCTCCTTGACTAGTGGCGGCGAGGAACGGAAAGGAGATGCGTGACCATCCGCGCGGTGCAGCGAGGGGCTCCTAGGGGTTGGGAGGGGAGATGCCATGGTGGTCGACGTGAGAGGGAGGGGGAGGAGATAGGGATGAACGTGAACGTGAGGGGGAGGAGATAGCGATGTCATGGGAGGCGCAGTATTTATAGCGAGCAATGGCACACCTACGTAAGATATGGACTGAGCTGCACTGACTTAACTGCAGGTCCAGTTGCGTCACTGACATGTGGGCCAGTACACTGCTGGGCCCATATGTCAGTGACCCAATGCACCTGAAGTTAAGTAAAAGCTACGTGGGCATATTTGTTGGAGTAAATTACGGGGGAGCGAAGGGCTAGAAATATTGCTGGTCACAACGGATTGGACGAGCGTGGGGGGAGGAGAGTCATGCATGCAGATTTTTTCACACGGGGTGGAGTGGTGGGACCGCCGGAGGGAGAAGGAGAGTTTGGCAGGCATATTGTTTCCACACATGGAGAGGAAAAGATTTGGAGACGAACGGGCTTCCTGCAGGTATGGGGAACGGTGCATAATAAGTCATCTTGCATGCCGGGCTAGGTATAGTCTCAAGTCATTAAAAACATACACGCCCCACACATGTTCATATTTCAAGGTGCACTAAATTATTGCATGCGATGATTAAGGCTGGCCATCATGGTGGTATCTTAGCTGGTACACCGGGAATAGCAAACATGCTGATGTGGCAAAGAATTAAAGAAGAGAGGGGGGTTAGACTAACTAGTGTTCATGCATGCATTGGTAAACACATTTTTTTGTGAAGAACGACAGCATTAGTTGAGTACTTTTGCAGACTTCAAAAACTATTCCACCGCCTCTACTATCTTGCTAAGAGTAGGTGAAATTTTTGAGTCGAGCCCTTTAAACTAGAAGGGAGGTAGTGGTACTCTAATAGCTAGGTGTGTAAGTCATCTTACGAAAACCAAATAATCCCAAAACACGTAGGCGCGGTGCATTAACTTCTACCTCGTTTCTTGTTTCTTGACATATCAACCAATAAGAGATGAGGGTGTGCATGCTTTTAATGACCTGAGACTATCAAACATGACATGCAGTGGTTAGTTCATTGCATGCAATACTATTTAATTAGCAAATAAACATTAATGTCTCTCGTTTTCCCCTCCTCCTTGGTCACGGTGCACAGCCTAAGATGACTTACTCACCTAGACGGAGGGAGTATCAACATTCACAATGTCAAATCAATATTTTTACACTCATTATAAAACGTAGTTCTTATACTCATTATAATCAGTATTGTAGATATTGATATTTTTAGTATAAATTTGGTCGTGGGATTTCATTGATGCCTGTCAAAGCGTGGAGGAAGCGGAGCTTAGGGCTTGCATTGCCGGTCTCTACATAGGTATTTCTCTTCATAATCCTGTAATTTTAGAGACTGATTGCGCTTTTGTGGTAGCGTCTCTTGCATCGGGGGACTATGACAGGTCTGCTATGCGTGACCTGAAGATGAAAGCGTTGAGCATCTCGAAGTTGATCAACAATCTTCAATTGTCAAAGATTAGCCGTTCGGCCAATAAGGTGGCACACTTAATCGCTAAGTATAGCTTTGACAATAGATTAGATGGTATTCTTGTAAATAACGTACCGCCCTGTGTGGTGAATATTGTATCGAATGAGTGTACTGGTGTGGCTGGTTAATTAATATAAGGTGGTGTTTAAAAAAAGTATATATTTGGTCAAACACTTTGCAAACGGTTGACGGGAGTAAAAAGGACCAGAGGGAGTATCATGCATGCGGAGTAGGCAAAAAAATTGCTCATTTTTAGCCGGTCGAAGTCTCAAAGGGCGCGACCGCGCGAGGGAGGCGAAGGTCGTGGGAGGCGCGACGGTTGACGGAATTAAGTGAAGTTACATCCACGCGCCGGCATGGCGTGCGAACAGGCAGAAGCTATACCGTCAGGCCTACGATATGGGTCTAGTAGACATGACATCTAGTGGGTCCCGCATAGTTCTCGAGAACTCTTTGGGGGCTTGCAGCCGTTTATCCACCGGGCAAGCCAGCAACCCCACGCCGTTCGCACGCCCTACTCGTCCCCGTCTTCTACCTCACAACAGTTCGCTCCCAGTCGTCCCGTCCTTTCACATTAGTTCGCTCCCAGTTTTTGCGGGGTACAACAGTTCAACTTCTCCTAACCCTCCTCCAAAATCCATGGCCTCCCAAATCTCCATGGTCGCCGCTGAGTACCAGGTTAGAGCCATCACCGGCGATCAGTTCATCGTCATCTACACACGTGGATCCGCGACGGTGAAAGCATGGCTTGCTCGCTTCCTACGCATGTTCAACAGTTCAACGGATGAGTGGGTCGCTGGGCTAGATGTTGAGTACACCACAGTCCTGGGACGAGAGAAGGATCTAAAGGACGAAGAGAGGAAGAAGCCCGCCGTGATCCAGGTTTGCGTACATAACGTTTGCTTGGTCTACCACATATGCCATGCCGACGTTGAGTGCCAGGATTTTAAGAACTTCCTCAAGGACAAAAGAGTGAAATTCGTTACTGTAGGCTTTAAGAACGACAAAGAAGTCCTGCGTCGGATAGGTCTCGTTGTAGGCCAGCCCTTCGATCTCCAGAAGGCAAGCCTGGTGTCCTCCTCTCAACCTTCAATGCTGACCCTGGCAGCAGCCATGATTGATCCTTCGTACGCTAAACTGAAGAAACCTCATCACGAGTTTCATCATGCATGGGAGTCGAAGACATTAGATGAAGATCACATCCTGTACGCAGCAATGGATGCCTACCTTTGTTTAAATATCTACATGGGTTGGATGAAGAAGCAGAGCCCAGTGTCCGGTTCAAGCAAAGAAGCGTCGGCGAAGAGGAAGAGGAAGAGGGACGAGGACGAAGTCGAGGACGTGGACTCGGACTCCGAGTAGGTGGCAGTGCCGTCGCTCATGCTGGTTCTACTGCAGTGTCAAGCTGACTAGTTGCTTAGTTTATTTTCAAGGGTGTGTTGTGCTGAGGCCCCAGCAGAACTATGTTTATGTTCTTTCTCGTTATTTGAACTGTTTAGTACGTAGAGTAGTACTAGTACTATGTCTTACTACTGTTCTTCTTGCAGTTGGTACTACTGCTCGTACCTTCGTGTTCCCACTGTACTTAATACGTTCGTACTAGTAGTATAATTTGGGTCAGTCGATTTGTGAAAGAAGTTCGACGGAGCGAAGGAAGAAGACGGCAGAAGAGGTGGAAGAAGCCCTTCTAGCCATCCATGTTGCATCAAACGGCTCACATGAGTCGACTGACCCAAATTGCTCCTTCAGATTGCAGGATCCACGTGGCATTCAAGGTCTCGAAGGTAGATTCCGCGTCCGCACCCGGTTTGCGGGCTCGACGCGCGCGCGACCGGCTTCCGCCGCGACAGCCACCATGCGCGCCTCCTCCGCGCGGGCGGAGACGACAATGACACGCTAGTTCCTCCTCGCCGGCGTGCTGGAGCACGCGCTCGTCCTCCTCTTCGTACGCTGCGTGCATAGACGCGGCTCCACCAGCTGCTCGCGTGCTTGGCAGCGCGGCGGCATGGCGAGGAGGGACTGCAGACGACGTGAGCGGGCGAGCCTTCGGCTTCATGGCACAGGGATGGCGGCGACACGGCGGTGATGGGCGAGAAATTGTTGGCCGGAGCAGGCGGGCGCCGGCATGCGCAACGGCGGCGGCGGCATATTGATGAGTGCGCGTATGGGAGCTTACTTTAGTTTTATATGAGGTTGGTCAAACTTAAAAGAAAACCGTACTAGTACACGTAAACATTAGACTTAGGCAGCGCTTTTATTTATTTTTTGAAGTTAGTACCACAGCCACGATACGGAATCCTGTGCAAGCGCGTGAACCGCGGCCGCGCGGTCGATCGAACGGTGCGTCACCGTGTCGCGCTCGAAGGACATCCACCGAACCTTTTTGTGTGTGTGAAAACAATCCTCGAATATTACTCAACTTTTTTTCCTGGGAAAGTTCTTGACGCTGCAATATTTCCATATATTTGAATTTAGCTCCAGTTTGTGTTTATTTGGATTTGGACGTTTTAGGTGCGCCCTAGTTTTTTTAATACTTATTTTGTGTGTGTGACTGAGAGAGAACGTGTGTATGTGTCCATATGTGTGTTGTGGCGGAAGGGCAATGTGGAGACGGTGTGCGTGTGATACAGACATAGAGAGGTGTGAATGTGCAAACGATCATGCATGAGTGAGACATAGACAGATGCCGATACGTTGTGTATACATGAGAGAACGGTCTTCTAGTTTACTTGTGTGTGTGTGTGTGAGAGAGAGAGAGAGAGAGGAGGAGAGAGAGAGGAGCATCCGTAACACAACAACCATCTCTCTCGATTCGTCCGTCCCTCGCACGATCGCATGCAACATATGCATCAACGCGCACATTTTGACACCCTCACTCGGCCCCTGCCCACCTCAAGGCCCGCGCAATCTCTTCGTGAATACCCATTTCTCTCCTTAGGTTTGTTTTCGCTCAATATCTGACACACACACACACACACACACACACACACACAGCACACACACACACACACTCCCCCGAGCACACAATTCATCCCCATCCAAGGTTATACGGCGACCACTCTCGCTTGTGCTTCTTTGCACCCCAACATGCACAACACCTCAATCTTCAAAGAGGGCATCGAGCAGATCGAAGACGGCGACCACACCGCGCTAGAGAATGCGGGGTCATTTGGAAGCAGGGTGATGTGACGACGGCTGACTGACTCCTCCCCCCACCCTCTCTCTCTCTTGCACAAAATTACCAATCCCTCTCTCCCCCGCACAAAATTGTCAATCCCTCAACCCATGAGATCCTTCCCCTCTCGTCCATGTTTTTCCAGCTCTCTCATCAAACATGTTGTCTCTTCTCCTTCCACGTATACAGAATCACGTATATTACATGTCTCCATCTTTCTCACAGACCTAACTTCTTCCTCTCTCTCTCTCTCTCTCTCTCTCTTGTGTGTGTGTGTGTCTCGTTAGGTTTGTCTCCTACTCTCTCGTCCACATACATACAATCTTTCCCGCCCTATCTGCTCCATCTTCAAAAGCTCTCTCTGCACGTTTCATTCACACAATGGGATATGTCAAAATGTTGCTTCTATAATGGCTGATGTAGAGTTTTGGTTGTTTTTGTTGCATCCTACAAAGTAATAACTATGAAATGCATTTAGATTCTCATTTGACTGGGATTATGTGAGTTTGAGCATGTTGTGAAGTACTATAGACCTTGTATACATCTTGGGATTCGACAATGATTGTAACTATTGAATTGTATAGACCATTACATTCGAAGTCAATAGCCTAATATATTTATTTCACAATTTCAACAAATGATTAGTTCACTACAAACTAAGAAAACAAATGTGTACTCCCTCCGTTTTTATTTAAGTCCGCGTATTAGCATTGGTCAAAGTCAAGTTTTGTAAACTCTCAGAAAGCTTATAACAAAAAATATTAACATATACAATAACAAATAAATACCATTAGATTCATTATTGAATGTACTTCCACATCATACATATTTGTTATGGTAAATGTTTATATTTTTATATAAACTTGGTCAAACTTTAGGAAGTTTGACTTCGGTCAAACCTAATATGCAGAGTTTACTACTACTACTCGCTAGTTGCTTAGCCGAATCACTCAACACGCCACACGGGGAGTCCAGTGTCACAAAATTTTGAGGTCGGCGGGAAAATCTCCCGCGACCCTGATTCGAGCAGTGGGAAGTTACCATCATAGCCTTCGGAACAGGCCTACGTACGACGCTTGGTAGGGGGCTGTTTTCGTAACTTCAGGTTCACCCTACCCAGCCAGCCCCACCCCGGCACCCAGAGTAGTACACCTGAATACTCCCCATTTTCTATCCCCACCGCAAAATAGACTTCTCCACGGCACCGCAGCCTTCGTGCTCCTCCCCTTTACATCGGCGCACTCGTCCACCGCAGCGCATCTGCCTCATCGACGACCTCGTACGCCGCACTGGAGCCGGTCCACCGTCGTCGTCGTAGACGGAGCCTCTTCCCCGGCATCGTCTTCCACGGTCTCGGATCTGCTTCCCGGAAGCCGACGCCAAGCGCAGAAGTACCACCGTCGTGGACAATGAACTGACTCCCGTTGCCGACCATGACTCACAGAGGCCGCCGCGACCATCGTTCTCCTCCTCGATTGGTAATGTGTGTATTGAATCACTTAGCAGTACATGTGCAGTTCCAATTTTGTTCATACCTACCCTTCAATTTTCCTGGGTGCTATTGTTCCCGTAAAAGTAATTGGTTATAGCCTCCATTGTCCAACAGAATATCAGCTTGTAATTGTGCGTCGCTCCTGTATCGCGCTGTGCTTGGGTAGGTTTTTCATCTGCAACCAGCAGTGTGGCAAATGATGGAAAGGTTTTTAGAACTAGCAAGATGCCCATGCGTTGCACGCATCAAGATGCATTTGTATGAGTAGTTTATCTTGTGGGAGAAAAGGATGAACGAGGGAAGGCCTTATTTGCAAATCTGGAGAGGGGTATGGGTATCTTTTTGCAAAATTCCCATTTGTTTCCTTCCTATCTGTCAGATATAAATCGGACGGCCTATATTGCAAGAAAAAAAGTATAGAGAAAAAAAGTAGACAGTAAAGGAAGTAGAGATAAATATTAAATATTAAATATAAAATAAATATAACCGTAGAGAAGAGAGTAGAGATAGCAGAGACGTCGGGAAAGGATCGCGCGCGCGCGGGAAAAAGCGGCCGGGCGTGCGCTAGTTTTGGCGCGCGGCGTCCGGCGCGCTTTATAAAATCCAACGCCCTCCCACCGCTCTGTGCCTTGCCACCGCTCTGTGCCTCGCCACCGCTCTCTCCCCGCTCTTTTTCGCCTCGCCGCCGCCGCGCCACCATGCCGCCGCGTCGCCGGGAAACTTGGGGATACCGCGGCGTCCGCGCGCGCCCCTCCGGCGGCTTCTCCGCCGAGATCCGGTTCCGCGGGATGCGCCTCGGCCTCGGCAATTTCGACACCGCCACCGAGGCCGCCCGCGCGTACGACGCGGCGGCGTGGCGCCTCCGGTGGCCTCATAGAACATTGAACTTCCCCAACGTGCCGACGCGGGAGCGGGCGCAGGAGCTCGCGCCTCTGCCGCGGCTTAGCACCGACGAGGATCGTCGCGACAACCGGAGGCGGGAGCACCGTCTCGGCATCGCCGAGATGGACGAGGAAGCCATTGCGCTGTGGCGCCAACACTTCCCGCAGGACATCATCAACGAGCGCGAGTTCTACGCGCAAAGGAGGGCGGAGAGGGATAAGAGGAGGGCGGAGCGAGCCGCCTATCGCGAGGACAAGCGTAGGCGAAAAGCGGACGCTCAATTCAACATGAGGCTAGGAGCAGCGTCGCCCTGGGAATCCGACGACGATCGGTATCTTCACGCCTACAGTCAGACGTCGGAGGAGGACATCACCGAGGAGCAGTCGGACGACGAGGAGTAGTTGAATTATCTTTTTTGTATCTATCTATGCTGAGAACTATCCTCTACTCTCTAGTATCTACTTCTCGATCTCAGCACTGTAAACGCTTTTTTAAAGCGCCGCGCGTTGCGATTCTGTTGGAGATGCTCTAACATGGCAGACGAGTGCTTTAATGTTGCCCACAAGATGCGCGAGTATTACTAGTAGTATTTTTCTTGCCATGTTGAGATTTTGAAACCACGAGTGTGAACATGCAGAGGAGCAATGAAGACCAAACACGGGATATTCGGGACATCTTCAAGGAGCGTGGCAAGTTAAAGAGGAGCTGCACCGAACCTGTAAAACGAGCTTTGGTAAGTAACACCCTTTCAATTACTTTCGTTTAGCCTCGTGTTCTTCGATGTGTATATGTTGTAGTTTCTGTTTCTCTTAAGCGTGGTGTTCTTCGATGTGTAATAAGAAGAGTCTTAATCGTCCTAATGCTTTCGTTTTTAACTTGATGTAGGAAGTGGGTGTTCTCACCGTGTAGTCTGTTTTTATATTTCTTTTCCTTTTGAATTCACTTCTCCGAGTTCTGTTTATCTGGCTTCTACTAAATGGATCTAGGTTTCTCTGAGTATTGATCTAAAAAAGAAGTAACTTCATGTCAGGATGCAGTTCCTGCGAGGAGGGAAGTATGGTCAACCTCGAGATCATGTTTCCAAAATGAGGCTGGATTACACACAAGGTGCCAGTTCCCTAATGATGCTGGATTAGACACAAGGTGCAAATTCCCAGATGATGCTGGATTACACACAAGCCAGGTGGAGTCGTCAGCTGTTCGTGTCCTCGTGGCATTAGTAAAGGCTGAAAGAAAGCGTGCAGCAGCCCTTGAGAATGTAGCTGAGTTCCTGAAGAAGCGAAAAGAGCAATCAGATGCTCTCTTCACCCAAGCCAAAGAAGAGATGGAAGAAGCCAGAAATAAGCTAGCAGAGGCAGAGCAGGCTAGGCGTCTCCTGCTATCTAAAACTGTTGTCAATACAAAATTTCCTTCATAATAGCTAGGTTCAAATGTTTATCCAGTCAGCATGCCTGTTGTGATGTCTGTGCATCTACTGATGTGGCACAAAATGTTTTTTTCGGGTCATGTAATAACAGCAATTACTTTCCAAACAATAACAGACGAAGCATTGGACATGGTATAGTTCACGCGCAAGCCCGACATTCCAAGTCCAACTTCCACATCAAACTCATGTTCACAGATATCTGCACATTCATACATAATGTCCACAACCATGATTCACTTCAAAGCCAAAAAAATGTGAGGAGAGTTATAAATAAAGAAAAACCTCTACTAGTTCCTGCTACCAGTGCGAGCACAACAAGTCAAGACCATGCGTAAATTAATTATATTTTAGTCATTTTTTGTGTTCTAAAATGCCTGCCGGCTCGCGGAAGGACGTGTTGCCGGCACACGCGCGGATTCAATGAAGGCAGGCGGGGCAGTCTTAAGCTGGTTGCACGCGGCGAGGAGGCGTGCTCAGCCGGGCCTGCAGCGAGTGCGGCCCTCTTGGCCGGCGCGCCGGTTCAATGCCTGCGCTATGAGAGGTCGCGTCCGTGTCAGAGCAATCACTCCCTCCAGTCCTTTTTTGTTTGGGTATAACAAAATCTCGTTTTCCATTCACATTTTACAAGTAAAATTCGTGGACAAACTTTGACCCAAAGTACGATGGGGACTAGTAAACCAGAATGGAGGTAGTAGTTTTTTTAATCAAAGAAGGGTTTCCCCTTCCGATTACTGAAAACCAGCATCTAAATCTAAACCATAGTATTTGCCCTAGAACTACCAGGTTCAACATCTCGTAACATAAACCCATACAACCATACGCCAAGGAGGTACGTAGTACTATGAATTCCATTTTCGCTCCATACCAATCGTTCTAAAAACTACTTACTACTTATAACGTGCCATTTAAAATCGGAACTCTTAACCCCGCTAAAAAACGATATTTTAAACGTGGCTACTCGGTCTGTGGCAACTGGCGAGCCACCGCGCTCCAAGTCGTTCACCTGTGGTCCCGACCATCAACTCCTACAAAGGTGCTCCACCACGTACCCGGTACCCGCGAATGCAGCAATCATGCACCTAGGGTTTTAGGGTTTATTTGTTAACGTCGCCTTTACGTAACACTCATGTGTGCGAGACAGCGAGAGGCCGACTGCGTGCGTGCGCCTCTTCTCTTCGTATATGTACTCCACCGTTTGTCTGGTGTCCAAAAAATTATAATAACTACTAGCAATGTGCCAATGCGTTGCCACACGATCAAAGTAGATTAATACATATTCACCGATTTGATAGAAAAAAAGTCTAGTTTTGAAATACGTATATCACTAAAAATATGTTATGTTTCACTCAAAATATATTCCTTTGGCGGTTTTGATGAGATAAGGGAGGCATGTTGTTGGTTTCAAGATTCGAGAAGTGGTATATGTCTAATTTCTACTCTTACTAGCAAGATGCCCGTGCGTTGCACGGAACATCAAAATCTCGTGGGAGAAAAGGATGAACGAGGGAAGGCCTTATCTGCAAATGTGGTGAAGAGTGTGGGTAAATTGCCATATTTTCCTTCCTATCCGTCAGATATAAATCGGACGACCTACATTGCAGGATGGCAGGCCCACCATCATCACCAACTCTATTTTTTATCCCTACTCTTATAAAAAGCATTGTCGGTGATGATCGTGTGCCTGCCATCCTGCAATATAGGCCGTCCGATCTATATCTGACGGATAGGAAGGAAACTATGGCAATTTTGCAAAAAGATACCCACACCCCTCTCCACATTTGCAAATAAGGTCTTCCCTCGTTCATCCTTTTCCCCCACAAGATAAACTACTCATACAAATGCATCTTGATGTTCCGTGCAACGCATGGCATCTTGCTAGTTGTTGCAAAAAGCCCATGTGTGTGTGAGAGAGAGGGAGAGTGGAGGAGGACGGAGTGCATGTGTGACAAAGACACAAGTAGTGTGTGTGCGATAGGTATCAGCTTAAAATGAGGCGATAGTGTGTGTGTGCACGATCGAGAGGGCGTGTCTCAAGAAGGGAAGAAAAAGCTACATAGATACAAGGAGCGAGAGAGAGACATGTATGCGATGGTGGAAGCATGAGTGTGCGGGTGTATAAACCTATCTAGAGGCTAGCTAGTCGATAAATGCTTGTGAGAGAAATACGAGTCGGGGTGCGAAAGCGAGAGTTTTGTGTGTGTGAGAGAGAGACGGTAGTCGGGAAGGGGGGTGGAAGCAGGAGTTGTGTGTGTGTGTCTGTGAGAGAGAGAGAGAGGAGACGGTAGTCGGGGTTGTCTGATCGGTGTCAGTCTGGGATGGAGACGAAAAGGAGACCGCAACAAATGTTGTGTCTACAGGAGAGAGAGAGAGAGTAATTTTAGTGGTATGAGTCATATGTAGAGACATATAGGGTGTGTGAGAGAATCCCATAGAGAGAAAGACAAAGTGAAAGACGAGTGGAGACTGTGTGTGTGGCGGTGAAAAAGAAAGCTTAGGTACCGAGTGATACCAGAGAACAGTAGAGACGTGAGAGATAATGAAAACCGTGTAATGTATAATGATAGGGAGAGTGTGACACTTCTCAAGGGAGACGTCGAGAGACCATGTTTGCGAGGATAGGAGAAACATGAAGTGAGCGTGCGGGTGAGCTGGAGAAAAGAGAGTGATGGCTACCTGAAGGAGCATGCATGCGAGAGAGATGGGCGTGAAAGGAGTGAACAAAAAAGGGATTCAAATATTTGAATTCGAGATGATGATACATGTAATCCATACTCGAACCAAAATTGATCTATCAAACATGCATACTCATATGAATTCACGCACATCTATGTTATTTAATATGTAGATATTACTGATCCATACATTTTAGTAGAACATAATTTGGTTAAATTTTTTCGAATTCAACCTTAAGATTTCGAGATCGTTGTATTTGTAAATCATATTATACATATAAAGGAGCAGAATTCTTTGTTGTGCTTTTGAAAGTATATATGTAAAAAAATGATGTATATAGAATGTAATTCCAATTGAAAATGGATCCCGCCCGAAAAAAATAGTAGAATACAAACGGGATTCGAATTGAGTTGGCACGGTAAACGTGCACTGTGCAAAATTTGAACGAAGCGGGGAAAGTCGCAGTAACCGCCCGAAACCAAAATCTGCGAGATGGAAATCACTACTGCCTATCCCTGCCGCGCAAAGCCTATCTGCTGGATTTCTATAGGTTTCGATAGGGGTAGGTTTGTAATTTCACCCAAACGTGACGTAACCGCCTCTCACCCGGATTCATACACGGTGGGCGCCAAAACACAGTGTGCCCTCGGCCGAAATCGACTCCCTCCCCGATTCATATTCATACACGGTGGGCGCCAAAAACAAACTCTCGTCGGCAAATATTCGGTGTATGCGAGATTACCGTCCTATCCCCAACCGACTAATGTTGCTGTGATGTAGTAGAAATTTGAAACGGGGGCTAAGTTTGTAAATTTCCTCGCATTTGAGACAAGCGCGCCCTGACTACATGGTTCCCCCCTTCCTCTCTACCTCCCTTTTCCCCATTCGTACTCCGTGGGCGCCAAAACACCCTCTCCACCCCACCCTCCTCCGTCCGCCGCCGTCCGCCACCCCATCCACCGCCGTCCTCCTCCACCATGCCGGAGCTGATACCCCGACGCCGCCGTCCATTACAAGAGATCGACCTCTCTCATCCACGCCTTCGGACCGGGATCCTTGCATCCCGTCCTCTCGCTTCATCCCCGCCGTCGTCCACCTTGCCGGCGCCGCTCCTACGACCGTCTCGTCCACCGCGCCCCGCCGCCACCGTCTACCCTCCTAGATCTGCTTCCACGCCGCCGACAGCCATCGCTACCGCAGCACCGTCAAATTCTCACCAGATGCGTACACGGCGCCGCACCAGAGGCGGTACTCTTTCGTATCTGCTCAACTTATTTATCGCAGCAAGAAAATAGATCGCCACTGCTTTACTCTGATTTCTTGTCTTGGTTGCGAAGTTGCCTTTGTCCGGTTTGCACCTTCAGATCCGCCATGGCACGCTCAACACTATACTCCCAATGCTTATGGTTTTCCCCTTTTATATTCCACACTAGTTAAATCACAGTAGACTAAATTTCAAAATTGGGTCAGTCGATTTTTCAGAGCTCGCCGGAGTTCGCCGGTGCGATCCAAGGGGCTCGGGTGGTTGTGGGGCCTCGCCGAACGAAGAAAACTCGACGCGGGTGGGGGGTGGGGGTGGCGGAGGAACACAGGCGGTGGGGGCCGGTGGTCCGGCCGGCGGCCCGTGCGGTGTTCTGTATGGGAAGAATCACAGACGAGGAAGAAGAAGGGTTAGGAGACGTAGGATCTTCATCCAACCGCCTGAAATGGTCGAGAGACAGCTGGGAGTTGCATTCTTAATGCGCTCTGGTTCATCATGTGTGGGCACTGCGCAACCAACATTTTATTATCCAAAATCTGCTTGCTCTTCTTTACCATGTTCGATAGAGCTGTGACACAAAACGTAGGACCGACTCCAGCAGACTGTACCCATACTTCACTGGCCACACCACTAGCCCCACCACACAGGACCTGCACTCCAGCAAAAGGTATACCGATTTCATTTGCCATAGCACCAGCTGTACCACAGAAAAATCCCACTCCAGCAAAAAGTACAGCAAGTCCACCGGCCGAAGACCTATCCCAACTGCAGAGACGGCCAATTCCTGCAGATTGGAACCCCATTCCATTTATTCCCAGTTTAAAAGACAATGCTTTCAATGTTGTTAGGGACTACGTGCATATATTCCCATCATGGGAAGATTATTGTGAAGACAAACACCATTTTCACATCTTCCTGTCCAACTTACGTGTAAGTGCTATTATTCATGGTTATTATTTTCCTGTTTTCTGCTGATTGAACACATCAATGATTTACATTACATTGTTGTAACTAGGCGAGGGTCAATCTGGATAGTCATGACGAGGAAAGCTTGCTTGTGCTTTTCAAGGAAGCATTGCAGCAGTATCGGTGTTACCTGAGGAAATCACACTTTGGTGGCAAATCTATAAACGAATTTCCGGTGAAGTCTCCTGTGCTAAATTTAGAAGACATTGAATGGAAAAACATTGTTATGCACTGGTCTCGTTCCCAGGATGAGGTACTGTCTATGAAATCACATGACAATTTGAACTTCTACTTTTCCGCATGTGCCTTACGGATCTTGTTTGCAGGAAATCTGCTCGAAGAAGAATTCCGGTTTGAAAAGAACGACAGGATATCGCAAATATGCTGCCCGCTGCTTTGCTCTTGTTAGTACCTGTTGTCCTGTATCACTGTACTTGCATACATACCTGGTTCATTATGTGACAGCAGTATGCATGATAGCTTGCTTATCAATTGTTCGCTCCAAATTCTTCAGTATCCAATGCCAATGTTTTTTTAGCTCTGCATTGTTCTTGTAAGTACATGCTGTCCTTTATCAGTGTACTTATAATGACAGGTAGTTGTTCATGTACCATCACTCTGCAGCTTATTTTCCTTTGCCCTCCATTTTCTACACATCAGATCTATATTTACTCTTACCATAAGGTTGGTACTGAAGAAGTTTAGCTGTGCATTGCTCTTGGCTGTACCTTTTGCCTGTATCGCTGCACTTACATTTATAGCTACTTGGTTATGTAGCATCACTCTTCATCTTATCTTAAATATTCTCCATTTTTTCGTATATTATCACATCTATATTTACTCTTAACAAAATGTAGAATAAAGGCAATGCTTATGAAGAAGATTCTGTGGTAAACTTCTTGAATTGCCCCCCCCATCAGCATGGACAAGGCCTTTATAGAGCCTGTCTTCACCAATAATGTAAGTTTGTCCATCTCAAGCCTTCAAACTTTGTTGTATATATTTGGTTAGGCATGACTGCAACAGCTGTTTATTTTTGGTGTTTGCATCAAATTGCATGTTTAAAGTTTATTATGTACTCCCTCCGTTCCAAAATAGATGACCCAATTTTGTACTGAAGTTAGTATAAAGTTGGGTCATCTATTTTAGAACGGAGGGAGTAGTTCATAAACAAAAGTTTGTCCTTTCTCAATTTAAGTTTTCAGTTGTACAACCAAGTTCCTTATTCATACCATGTAAATTAAAGTATACAGAGCAAGTGATCTTCTTTTGCACTGCATGTATGCTTCTGTTCTTCATCCGTAATCCAGTGGTGTGGTGAACCTACCCACTACAGCACAATGTCATATTCTGCAATGTCTTAACTATGAACAATGTCATATCATTCTACTACTCCCTCCGTCCGAAAATACTTGTCATTGAAATGGATGTATCTAGATGTATTTTAGTTCTAGACACATCCATTTTGATGACAAGTAATTCCGGACGGAGGGAGTATTATTTAAACCGTCTCTTTATTTGCCAATCTGAAATGGGATAAATTGACAGCACACTAACCATTGATACTTATGAGTTCTTGATCTGTAATCCAGTGGTGTCGTGAAGCTGCCAACTCCTTCACAATGTCATTTCCTGCCATGTCTTGACCTGAACAATACCATATTGTGTTAATGCAATTTTAAACTGTGTCACTTTATTCGTCAGTAAGAAATGTGATGAATTGTCAGCACTGATACTTTTATGTGCAAAACCTGTCATCTGTCTGCTTGTTTATCTTTCAGAGTGAGGAAGATTTAAGTGTTGAACAAGCGCAGTCTCATCATCTTGCTCAGCTGCTTGCGCTGCAGCTCCCCAGCAGGGCTAACCTTTCTTGAACTCTATTGAAGTGCTGTCGGTTTTGTATATTATTTTGTCGGCGTGTTTATTTGCACTGGTGGCGATCTTTGATGCCCAGTGTATGTAATCTGCTGTCTGCTTGTGCTTTATTATCATAGTGGCGAACTTTGATGCCCAGTGGATGTAATATGCTGTAATTTCTTTATTGTATAGTCTAGGTTTTTTCTTATTCACGATGCTGCAGTTATTTTACTGTCTTCGCAGTAAACCGGCCAAACCGTAAAATTACGGTACATAATCGGGCCGTCATGCAATCACGATGTAGGTTGGGCCTGAAACGTGCCGAACAGCTAACGGGCCGGCAGCAGCCCGAAATGAACCCCGGCCCATGATTGTGCGAATCAAATCACGGGCTTTTAACAGGCCAAAATTGTCTCGGTCCTTGTTTGGCCCAATCAGATATCGGCTGCGAGCAGGCCGGATGCAAACCGGGCCGTAGTTAGGCCCAACTATATGACGGGCATTTAACAGGCCGAAATTAATATAGGGCCGAAATGTTAAACGGGTCCTTAAGAGGCCAAAACTAATGTCAGGCCGAATTACTAAGTGGGCCTCTAGCAAGTGGGCCCAAAAGCATAGTGTCCAGTTGACGGGCCGAATCTGATATGGGCCATAATTGAGCCCATAGCCTCTTAAAGGGCCGTACCTGATCTGGGCCGTAATTTGGCCCAGAACGTGGTAGGCTTTTAACGGGCCGGATCTCATATGGGCCACTATTAGGCCCGGAACGTGGCAGGCCATTAATGGACCGGATCAAATATGGGCCGGCATTTGGCCCAAAACATGGCAGCCAGTTAATGGGCCGGCCTACTAGGGCCCTCAAATTCTTGTGGGCCTACAGCTGGGCCGGCCCGTTAATGTCGGCGAAATCTCGTGGGCCTTTAGCCGGGCCGGCCCATTATGATCCGCAAGAATCTTGTGGGCCTTTACCTGGGCCGGCCCATTATGGCAAACAAAAATCTTGTGGGCCTTTACCTGGGCCGGCCCATTATGGCCCGCGAAATCTTGTGGGCCGTTAGCTGGGCCAGCCCATTATGGCCCGCAAAATCTCGTGGGCCTTTAGCTGGGCCGGCCCATTATGGTCCGCAAAATCTTGTGGGCCTTTAGTTGGGCCGGCCCATTTAAACTTGATGGGCCGGTCCACGTGTCAACATATCATAGGCGCGTCTCGCCCATTGGATGAGTGACACCTGTGCCAGCGCGGACCTGACACGTGTCTCCTCCAGCCAATGATGATTTTACACGTGGAAAATCCCCATTGGTCGGCGCTGTTAACGGGTTATCAGATCCAAAACCCGACCCGATAGCTTAACGGCATTCCGTTACAGTGGATGCCACGTGTCGGTCACCCTTGACGAAAGCACTTCTGTGACGCGCGATTTATCGTCATGGAAGTGGACACTTCCGTGATGATATTTTTGGTAATGTCATGGAACACTTCTACGACAGCACAGGTACGACTATCTTGATTCTGTCATAAATTTGTCATGTATGTACATGCATGACAAAAAACGTGACCTACTGTGACAAACACGTATCATCATGGAAGTGTACTTTTTTTGTAGTGAGGACAAAAGATGTCATGCAGGTTCTTTTCCATAAGCACGTATGACTATATTCGGAATACATGCCTACATTACATTGATGAACTGGAGCTAGTTTTGTGTCACCCTATCTTATAGCTATTACATGAGGAATCGCATCCGACATAATTATCCATCACTGATCCAATGGCTGCGAGCTTTTCACATATTGTGCTTCGCTTATTTACTTTTCCGTTGCTACTGTTACAACTACTACAAAACTGCTATCTTTACT
This sequence comes from Triticum aestivum, assembly GCF_018294505.1. Taxonomy (NCBI): domain Eukaryota; kingdom Viridiplantae; phylum Streptophyta; class Magnoliopsida; order Poales; family Poaceae; genus Triticum; species Triticum aestivum. The sequence continues at coordinate 133,283,395 of NC_057807.1, read as the reverse complement.
TTTGCCACTGTTACCATTACTATCATATTACTTTGCTACTAAACACTTTACTGCAGATACTAAGTTATCCAGGTGTGGTTGAATTGACAACTCAACTGCTAATACTTAAGAATATTCTTTGGCTCCCCTTGTGTCGAATCAATAAATTTGGGTTGAATACTCTACCCTCGAAAGATGTTGCGATCCCCTACACTTGTGGGTTATCAAGACTAATTTCTGGCGCGGTTGCTGGGGAGCATAGCTCTATTCTTTGAGTCACTTGGGATTTATATCTGCTGATCACTATGAGGAACTTGAAAGACGAAAGAACAAAGAATTTTCCCTCAACTACGAGGGGAGGTAAGGAACTGCCATCTAGCTTTGCACTAGATTCTCCTTCTGTTTTGAGTAAGCTTGCGACACCTAAAGCTGCTACTGCTATGAACTCTAATATGTCGCATGTTATTAATGATGCCACTTCTGCTATGCATGATACTTATGATGAAACTACTTCTGTGCGTGATACTACTTTGCCATTAGGTGAATTTCTTGATGAACAACTTGCTAGGGTTAGACAGAATGAAATTATTGAAAATGAAATTTTTGATGATAGTGATGATGAAAGTTCTCACCCAGATTATGAATTTCATGTTGTTCCTGAGGGTTATGTTATGGATGAAGAAGCTGCTAGAGCTATTTTTGCTTGCAAAGATAGATATGATCTTAAGAAGTTATTTAGAAGCAGCAATCTCTTAATGCTAGAATGAAACTGTGACGCCCGGATACTTAATCTACAGTAATCCCCTGCTAATGATGTCATGTCATCATATTATTGTTGCTAATTCTTGCTTGATCCAAATCTTAGTTCAAACTCAAATTCAACTTAAAGCTCCAAATTCAAAATTCTCAAACATGCAAATTAAAAAGTTCGAAGTGTGGCAAATAATCCCTGGATATTTTTCATGTTGAAACCAAATTCTTTTGGATTCCCAAAGTGCCCCTGGGAATTTATTTAGTGATCCAGGAGCATTTAGATTTGGCCTTTTCAATTTCAAATTTTTTTTAGAAAATTCCTTTTGGCCTCAAGCATTTTGTGACTCCTAAAAAATAATGTGATTGATTTATGTGACAAGTCTCATCTCAAACAAAACTCTTTTAGTTTTGTAATTTAATAGAAAACAGTAGCTAAAATGGATAACGGAAAAAAGGAACTGAGCCCCCCCCCCCACTAGGCCAACCGGCCCAGCTAGCCAACTGGCCGGCCCAGTCGGCAGCCCACCCCGGCCGGCCCACCTTGCTCTCACCTTAACGCCCACTCCTCACCGAACCCTAGCGCTCACTCCCCACTCCCCCACGATCCATCTCTCTCCCCATCCCCGGATCTAGTTCTAGATCGGGCTGTGCCCCGACGCGCCTCGGCGCCACCACGTCGGGGCCACATCGCGGACGCCGCCCGGCGCTGCCCCGCCGTCGCCGAACCGCCGCCGTCCTCCTCGACCTCCTCCTCGCAGCCCCGTCCCCTCTCCCTCGTGGCCCGAAGCCTTCTCGACGTCGTCGACGTCACCACCATCTTGCACCGTCGCCGGACCCTGCTGGACCGCCTCCTCGACCCCATCCCGCCGCTCCATCGACGGTCGCCGTCAAGCCTCGCCGACCCTGATCCCCTACAAACGGGGTGAGCCACACCCCCTCCTCCCGCTCTCTGCCTCCCCGTGCCGTTCGCCGTGCTCGCAAATGCGCCGCGCATGATGCGGCCCCGCACGCTGCTGCACGCCCATGGCCCTCCTGCCATGCTCGTCCCCCTCGCCTTGGCCTCGTCCCGCCCGTGCCACGGCAGGCTGCTCCCTACGCGCGTGCGCCCGCTGCCGCTCCCAAACTCCTACTATAGCTGGCACTGCCCCGCCTCCCTGCTCCGGCCGCCGCCATTCCGCGACGGGCCCTGCTGCCCCGGCTTGACCTTGCCCATCACCGGTCGGCGTTGTGCCCGCCGGCGCCCCCTGGTGGCCCCGGGCACGGGCGCCCGCACCCGTGCGCCCGATAACCCGCCCCGCTAGGCCACCGGGCCTATGACATATGGGGCCCGCACCCCCCCTTTTTTAGAACAATAAAATAAAATAAAATACGATTAATTAATTAATTAGTAGTATAATTAATTAACTTAATTAACTATACTTAATTAGCTTAATTAATTAGGTTAGTTAAATTAAACCTATTTAGTTAAGTTGTGACTTTGACAAACGGGCCCCACCTGTCAGTTTGACTGGTCAACAGGTCAATGTTGACTGCTGACGTCACCCTGACATCATGCTGATGCAGTATTTCCTTTTTAATAATAATTCTAGAATATTTTTTAAATCTTTGAAAATCTTAGAAAATAATCTGTAGCTCTGATGAAAATGTTTTCTACATGAAAGTTGCTCAGAATGACGAGGCGAATCTGAACACGCAGTCCGTTCGCTCACCACACATACCTATCATAGCAAACATCAAACCTTTTCCCTCTAGTTCTTTTGTCTGACAAACATCCTGGATGTTTTCGCCCTTCACTAGTATTGCCTAGCACTGCGTTAGAACACCTCTAGCACCGCTTATTGTCTTGTTATGCATATCACTACAAAAAAAGGACACATCCGTGACATTTTGGGCCGAACGAAAGTTTTTTCTGTCATACATATGACACTTCTATGACGATAATTGTGACAAAACCCGGTATCATCATAGATGTGGTGGGCTCCTACTTCTATGACAAAAAATCATGACAGAAAATGGGCTTTTCGTCCTGGGTGGGCCGGAGACGCAGCTGCATGACATTCTTTGGGCCGTCCTTGACGGAAAAAACCGTGGTAGAAGCGAGGGGGAGGAAAATTTCGGGGAGTTCCCGGTTACAGTGGGAGGTCGGGGGCCGAGCGATGCGCATTTCTCTCGTACAGGTACGCGTGTGAGTGCGAGGCGTTGGCTCTAATTGAACCCAAGCGAGGCGTTGGGCTCTAACTGAACCCGAGCGATTGCACTGCAGGCTACACGTTATTGAACCCGAGCGATCGACCGATGGCTGTTAACTGAACCCGATCGAGTGATTCCTTTGCTACTGCTGCTAACTGAAGCTGCTCAATGCTGCCTTTGGGATAAACAGTGAGCGTT